>NC_053491.1:15491788-15624288 GCF_905171775.1 Rana temporaria
GCTTTCAGGCAGAAGGGTGAATGGGCGTCCACAGAACTTTTTCAGGGGGGGGCATCATTTTAGGGTCACCCATGTACTGCCCCTTTTCGACAATGTCATTATCACATTATCATAGTCAGAGACGGCAGACGTAGTACTGTCCCCAGGATAAGTAATGGATAATGGCCAACAGGCCCTCTTACCAGACCCAGCAAAACTACAGCAGTGATCCCTCCGGCTGGACGATCGCTCACTCTGGGTTCCCCAAGGGCAACTCTTGTCAGTAGTGTAGCATGTCTGTACCCTGGCAGTGGCTCAGTCTTTCTCTCTCTGGTGGTGATCAGGCAGTGTGGCTCTCTCTCGTGGCACTGGGCAGCATGGCTCTCACTCTGGTGGCGCTGGGCAGCGTGTCTCTCTCTCTGGTGGCGCTGGGCAGCCTGGCTCTCTCTCTGGTGGCGCTGGGCAGCGTGGCTCTCTCTCTGGTGGCGCTGGGCAGCGTGGCTCTCTCTCTGGTGGCGCTGGGCAGCGTAGCTCTCTCTCTGGTGGCGCTGGGCAGCGTAGCTCTCTCTCTGGTGGCGCTGGGCAGCCTGGCTCTCTCTCTGGTGGCGCTGGGTAGCGTGGCTTTCTTTCTGGTGGCGCTGGGCAGCGTGGCTCTCTCTCTGGTGGTACTGGGCAGCGTGGCTCTCTCTCTGGTGGCGCTGGGCAGCCTGGCTCTCTCTGGTGGCACTGGGCAGCGTGGCTCTCTCTCTGGTGGCACTGGGCAGCGTGGCTCTCTCTCTGGTGGCACTGGGCAGCGTGGCTCTCTCTCTGGTGGCGCTGGGCAGCCTGGCTCTCTCTGGTGGCGCTGGGCAGCCTGGCTCTCTCTGGTGGCGCTGGGCAGCCTGGCTCTCTCTCTGGTGGCGCTGGGCAGCCTGGCTCTCTCTCTGGTGGCGCTGGGCAGCATGGTTCTCACTCTGGTGGCGCTGGGCAGCATGGCTCTCTCTCTGGTGGCGCTAGGCAGCATGGCTCTCTATCTGGTGGCGCTGGGCAGCGTGGCTCTCTCTGGTGGCGCTGGGCAGCGTGGCTCTCTCTCTGATGGGGCTGGGCAGAGTGGCTCTCTAGTGACGCTGGGCAGCGTGGCTCTCTCTCTGGCTTCCGCCCAGCACACTTCCTTAGCTTTTTTCCAGGCTGCAGCCTCTAAATCTCTCTCTTGGTCGAGCTGTAGCCTCCTCCCTGTGGAAAATGAGGCCGCCAATCTTTGGGACTACATGTCCCATGATGCTCTCCTCTCTTAGTCTCCTTTGATTGTCCCTCAGTTATGGCCAATGGGGAAGGAACGGAGCGGGCAGGAAGCTGGGCGGGGAACCCATTGAGAGCCGCCGTCTCTTCCCTCTGACAGGAGAAAGGGGGGCGAGTGGGGAAACCTCTGATAGCCCCCAGCTTGCCTTTCTCCTGCCACAGCGACACTGAGATCTCTGATGGACTGAGCAGGCAAAAGAGCCCGCAGTCACACTACACTGATGGGGGGGGGGCTTGACAGCACCTTGATGGTGTCACCCCACTGGCGGGTGGCACCCGGGTGCGGGCTGCCTGCACCCCAATAGCGACGTAACTGTGCTGAATTTAAGATCCGATCCCTGATTCCGGGGGGCACTTGACCCCCCTTGCCCTTCCCTTCGGACACCCATGGATGGGTGTGCTTAGCTGAGAAAACCCCTTCTCCTTCCCCCCACTCCCGAAGATTCCTGGGATGTAAGACATCATTTGCCTAGGGAAAAAAAAACAGGAAGCAACTGAAGCAATGTAAAAGAAAAAATGTTAAAACAAGTAAATATAATATATCTTCCTATATATTTACTAATGTTAGCAGTATAAGGATTAAAAATGGTCAATGTTGATTGACAAAGTGAAATTACGCTTTCAAGGGCCTATAACAGCATTAAACAAGAACAAAGAAGACATTCCCCCCCCCCCCCCCCCCGACCTTCTCTTATTAATTATCATCATTATTATTAGCAGCATAATGATTAAAAGGTTCATCTTGATTAACCACTTGCCGACCGTGTCACACACTTTTACGTCGGCAGAATGGCACGGCTGTGCAAAGTACGGTAACGTATATATACGTCACTTACAATTTCACGCCGTGCGGGCCCCTGCCACAAGCTCAATGACCGTGCCCGCGAGACCTGCGCTGCGGACTCGATGTCCACCGGTGTCCCGCAATCCTGTTACGGAGCGGCAGAACGGGGGGATGCCTGTGTAAACAAGCCATCTCCCTGTTCAGCCTTGTGACAGGACAGTGATCTACTGCTCCCTGTGAGCAGTGACGTGTCAGTTGTAGCCCAGCCCCCACACAGTTAGAATCACTCCCTAGGACACACTTAACCCCTTCCTCGAACCCCTAGTGGTCAACCACTTCCCTGCCAGTGACATTTACACAGTAATCAGTGCATTTTTATAGCACTGATCGCTGTATACATGACAATGGCCCAAAAATTGCGTTAAAGGGGCCGATGTGTCCGCCATAATGTCGCAGTCACAATAAAAATCGCTGATCGTCGCCATTATTAGTAAAAAAAAAAATATTAATAAAAATGCCATAAAACTATCCCCTATTTTTGTAAAAGCTGTGGGCCAGATTCATAGAGAACTGCGGCGGCGTAACGTATCGTCTTTAAGTTACACCGCCGCAAGTTTTCCTCGTAAGTGCTTGATTCACAAAGCACTTGAGTATAAACTTGCGGCGGAGTAACGTAAAGACCTAATTTAAATGGGGCGTGTACCATTTAAATTAGGCGTGTTCTCGCGCCGAACGTTCTGCGCATGCTCCGTTAGGAAATTTCCCGACATGCATTGCGTGAAATTACGGCGCCCCGACGTGTTTTTTGAATGGCGACGTGCGCAACGTACTTTCGTATTCCCGGACGTCTTACGCAAAAAGAAAATTTGAAATTCGACGCTGGAACGACGGCCATACTTTAACATGGATGGTCTAATGTTAAGCCATCTAAATAGGACTCGTAACTTTGCGACGGGAAAAACCGACTAGCGACGACGTAACGAACGCGCGTACCTTCGTGGATCACCGTAAAAGCTAATTTGCATAACCGACGCTGGAAAACCTCGCAAACTCCACCCAGCGAGGTATTGCATCCTAAGATCCGACGGTGTAAGTCAATTACACCTGTCGGATCTTATGGCTATCTATGCGTAACTGATTCTATGAATCAGCCGCATTGATACTCTCAGAGATACGACGGCGTATCAGGAGATACGCCGTCGTATCTCTTTTGTGAATCTGGCCCTTTGTTTTTTTTGTATATTTTTGGGGGATATTTATTATAGCAAAAAGTAAAATATATTGCTTTTTTTTTTTCAAAATTGTCGCTCTATTTTTGTTTATAGCACAAAAAATAAAAACCGCAGAGGTGATCAAATACCACCAAAAGAAAGCTTATTTGTGGGAAAAAAAGAACGTAAATTTTGTTTGGAAAGGCCACGTCGCACGACCGCGCATTCGTCAGTTAAAGCGACGCAGTGCCGGATCGTAAAAAGTGTCCAATTCTTCGGGGCTGAAGTGGTTAAGAGAATTTAGTTCCATTTTTATAATTATGAATTTATTTCTAGCTAATTATTATTGAAACAAATAAATATGTACCACTCATGGCCTAAGTTGGCGTTCTCCGGATCCAAATTTGGCTGCATAGCCTTGAATATTATTCTCAGATGCTGCCATCTGTATGATACCTAATGGCTTGCGTCACGGAAGGACATAAAATAAGTATTAATCGTGGATTAAATAGGAACATCCGCAAACTTTAACAAAACAAGATACGACTGCATCTGGGATCGATCCGACAGGCGTACGTCTTAGTACACCGTCGGATCTTAGGTGCATTTTTTCGGCCGCCGCTAGGTGGCGTTTCTGTCGAATTACGCGTCGAGTATGCAAATTAGCTATTTACGGCGATCCACGAACGTACGTCCGGCCGGCGCATTTTTTTACGGCGTTTGCGTTCGGCTTTTTCCGGCGTATAGTTACCCCTGCTATTATGAGGCGTACTCAATGTTAAGTATGGCCGTCGTTCCCGCGTCGAATTTTGAATTTTTTACGTTGTCTGCGTAAGTCGTTCGCGAATAGGGATTTGCGTAGAATGACGTCACCGTCGTAAACATTGGCTTGTTCCGGTTTAATTTCGAGCATGCGCACTGGGATACCCCCACGGACGGCGCATGCGCCGTTAAAAAAAAAACGTAGTTTACGTCGGGTCACGACGTATTTACATAAAACACGTCCCCATTACATCGATTTGATTTGAGCGCCCTTACGCCGCCTAAGATACACTACGCCGCCGTAACTTACGGCGCACTTTCTTTGAGGATTCCAAAAAAAAAGTAAGTTACGGCGGCGTAGTGTATCTTAGATACGCTACGCCCGACGCAAATATGCGCCGATGTACGTGGATCTGCCCCTTTATATCTATATATATATATATATATATATATATATATATATATATATATATATATATATATATATATGTATATATTATTTTTTAAAGAAAATATACTTAAATTTTTCTTATATTGTAGTTATTATACTTATTATTATAGTTATTATTATTGTAGTTATAATTCAAAGTCTTATCCACCTAAATCTGGCTTTATAAAGATGCAAAGTTACTTCTAGGGATGCCCTTTGCCCTGTGAGCCATCTACAGGCGGTGATTTTTTTTTTGATTTTGTTTTTTTTGTTTTTTTGCTCTCTCAGATCTGGTTTCTTCTGTGTCCTGTGGCTGCTCGCCACTCCCAGGCTGCTGGCTGAGCTGCTATATAAAAAAGACCCCCGCACAGCACAGCAGTGAGATCACAGCTCTGCACGACTACTGGAAACAGTCTGCTTCGGTAAGGATGGACTCAACTTGGTTGAAAATACACTTTCTGAGTGCTGACCCATGCTATGAAATTACTAATTCGTTCACTAAAATCAGTAGCTTGTTTTTAACATTCAGTAACAGTAATCATATAAACACCTTATAAACACTAATTATTTTGAACTTTGCTGTTTATTAGGATATTATATTGATTTTAAGTTTATATGTAACTCCTTTTAAATATATTATATATATATAATATATGTATATACTATAAGACTTTTGTAGTGTAGTGTGTGTACATGTATTAGTGTTGGCAGAAGCTTTAGCAGATTTATTCGGACAACTTGCAATTTTTTTTTTTAGTTAATTTAAAAAGGCAGCTCAAAAGTAGTTGCACATAAATCATATAAACATCTTTATTTCTTGCAAAGACAATAGATGTCGGGTTATTCGCAACAAATTCCTTAGGGTGATATATGCTATACTGTTGAAATATTAAAAAGCTATTTGGAATTTATTTGCAATATAAAAAATATATTTTATAACAAAAAAAACAAAAAAAACAAAAAAAAAAGAACATTTATGGACATGGAATACATTTGGGGCATTAATAGTGGGATTATACCACTCTACAATTGTATAGATAAATTATATATATTATAGATAGTAGTCATGGCAGTAGTGGAAATAGTGGTAGTAACAATAATAGTTGTTGCAGTTGTGATAATAAACATTTATTTATTTATATACATTAGCTAAATGTTTAGCTAAAGTTAAAGTTGTAAAGTTTTAAAGCTGTAAAGTTAAAGAAACATATTATAGATGTAAATTCATTTATATAAATTGGCATGTGTATTTAAAATTGTAACATTGGAAATGATGACATTTTTGTAGATGATAGTTGTTTTCATAAAAGTAGTAGTAGTAGTTTTAGAAGTTGTTATGGTAGTAGCTGCAATAATATGAATAATGATGAGTACTTAAAATGGTAACATTGGATACCTTGGCTATATACTCTATCTATATAGATATATATATAATAGTATTATTATTATTATTATTATTATTATTATTATTATATATTTTTTTATAGATTATAGTTGTTTGCAATAGTAGTCATTTTAGTAGTAATAGTTGTTTTCATTAAAGTAGTAGTAGTAGTTATAGTAGTTGTTATGGTAGTAGCTGTAACAATATAAATTATGATGAGTACTTTAAATGGTAATATTGGATACCTTATTTATATATATATATATATATATATATATATATTTATTAAATATTATTATTTTTTATTATTTCTTAGATTATAGTTGTTTGCAGTAGTAGTCATATTAGTAGTAATAGTTGTTATTGTTGTTGTAGTTGTAATAATGTAAATTATGATGAGTACTTTAAATGGTAATATTGGATACCTTATTTATATATATATATATATATATATATATATATATATATATATATATATATATATATATATATATATATATATATATATATATTTATTAAATATTATTATTTTTTATTATTTCTTAGATTATAGTTGTTTGCAGTAGTAGTCATATTAGTAGTAATAGTTGTTATTGTTGTTGTAGTTGTAATAATGTAAATTATGATGAGTACTTAAAATGGTAGCCTTGGATACCTTGGCTATATACTCATATATATATATTAGTAGTTGTTATGGTAGTAGCTGTAATAATATGAATTATGATGAGTACTTAAAATGGTAACATTGGATACCTTGGCTATATACTCTGGGGCAGATCCTCAAAGAAATTATGCCGGCGTATCTACTGATACGCCGCGTAATTTCAAATTTTGCGCGTCATATCTTTGTTTTGGTATCCACAAAACAAGATACGACGGCATCTCGGCTAGATCCGACAGGCGTACGTCTTAGTACGCCGTCGGATCTAAGCTGCAATTTTTCGGCGGCCGCTAGGTGGCGTTCCCGTCGATTTCCGCGTCGAGTATGCAAATTAGCTATTTACGGCGATCCACGAACGTACGTCGGCCCGGCGCATTTTTTTACAACGTTTGCGTTCAGGTTTTTCCGGCGTATAGTTAAAGCTGCTATTATGAGGCGTACTCAATGTTAAGTATGGCCGTCGTTCCCGCGTACAATTTTGAATTTTTTACGTCGTTTGCGTACGTCGTTCGCGAATAGGAATTTGCGTAGAATGACGTCACCGTCGTAAGCATTGGCTGGTTCCGGTTTAATTCCAAGCATGTGCACTGGGATACCCCCAGGGACGGCGCATGCGCAGTTAAAAAAAAAACTTTGTTTACGTTGGGTCACGACGTATTTACATAAAACACGCCCCCATTACATCAATTAGAATTCCGCGCCCTTACGCCGCGAGAGATACACTACGCCGCCGTAACTTACGGCGAAAATTCTTTCAGGATTCGAAAAAAAAAGATAAGTTACGGCGGCGTAGCGTATCTTGGATACGCTGCGCCCGGTGGAAAGGTATGTGGATCTGCCCCTCTATCTATATAGATATATATAATATTATTATTATATATTTTTTATAGATTATAGTTGCTTGCAATAGTAGTCATATTAGTAGTAATAGTTGTTATTGTTGTTGTAGTTGTAATAATGTAAATTATGATGAGTACTTAAAATGGTAACCTTGGATACCTTGGCTATATACTCATATATATATATAGATATATATAATAATATTATTATTTATTATTATTATATATTTTTTTATAGATTATAGTTGCTTGCAATAGTAGTCATATTAGTAGTAATGCCATGTACACACGATCGGTTCATCCGATGAAAACGGTCTGATGGATTTTTTCATCAGATATCTGATGAAGCTGACTTTCATCAGTCTTGCCTACACACCATCAGTTAAAAAAACGATCGTGTCAGAACGCGGTGACGTAAAACACAACGATGTGCCGAGAGAAATGAAGTTCAATGCTTCCGAGAATGCGTCGACTTGATTCTGAGCATTCGCTGGATTTTTAACCGATGGACGTGCCCACAGACGATCGTTTTTTTCTATCGTTTTTTTTAACCATCAGATAATTTTAAAACAAGTTCCTATTTTTTTCACCGATGGATACAAAAACCGTTTTCATCAGACGAATCGATCGTGTGTACGCGGAATAATAGTTGTTTTCATTAAAGTAGTAGTAGTTATAGAAGTTGTTATGGTAGTAGCTGTAATAATATAAATTATGATGAGTACTTAAAATGGTAACATTGGATACCTTGGCTATATACTTTTATATATATATATATATATATATATATATATATATATATATATATATATTTATAATTATTATTTTTTATAGATTATAGTTGTTTGCAGTAGTAGTCGTATTAGAAGTAATAGTTGTTATTGTTGTTGTAGTTGTAATAATAGAAATTAGCATAGATATATATCATTATTATTATTATATTTTCTTATAGATTATAGTTGTTTGCAGAAGTAGTCATATTAGTAGAAATAGTTGTTATTATTGTTGTAGTTGTAATAATATAAATTAGTATATATATATATATATATATATTATTTTATTTTCTTTCTTTTTTTTTTATAGATTCTAGTTGTTTGCAGTAGTAATCATATTAGTAGTAATAGTTGTTATTGTAGTTTTAATCATATGAATTAGCATATATATATATATATATATATATATATATATATATATATATATATATATATATGTATTATTATTATTATTATTATTATTTTTTATATAGATTCTAGTTGTTTGCAGTAGTAGTCATATTAGTAGTAGTTTTATTTTTGTAGTGTTATTTTTGTAGTGTTATTAATATAAATTAGCATGAGTGTTTAAAATGGTACAATTTCTTTTTAAAGGTTTGATGTGTGAATATCGGCTCTCACACAAAGCTATACATACAAAATGCCAGACATTCAGAGCATAGCTTTCTGTGATGGTTCTGCATGTGCTTTTCGGTATGCTTTTTTTTTTTTCGTATGGACACAACAGTGTGGGATGTAAGGGCCAGATTCACAGTGGACATACACCGTCGTATCTCTGTTTCTATCTATGCGACTGATTCATAGAATCAGTTACGCATAGATAGCCAGAAGATCCGACAGGTGTAATTGTTTTACACTGTCGGATCTTAGGATGCAGTACCGCGGCCGCCGCTGGGGGGAGTTTGCGTCGTAAACCAGCGTCGGGTATGCAAATTAGGAGTTACGGCGATTCACGATGGATTTTCGCGTTCGCTACGTCGCCGCTAGTCTAGTTTCCCGTCGCAAAGTTAGTCGTCGTTTTAGGTGCCCTAACTTTAGTCAGCAAGCGTATTGCTGTCTAAAGTATGGCCGTCGTTCCCGCGTCAAAATTTAAAAATCAACGTCGTTTGCGTAAGCCGTCCGGGAATACGGAATTACGCTACGCGCGTCGCCATTCGAAAAAATTACGTCACGGCGCGCAATGCACAACGGGAGTTCGGAAACGGAGCATGCGCGGTAGGTCTGGCGCGGGAGCGCGCCTAATTTAAATGGCACACGCCCATTTAAATTGGCCCGCCTTGCACCGGAGGCCGCCGGCGTAGGTTTTCATCGCAAGTGCTTGGTGAATCAGGCACTTGCGATGAAAACTTGCGGCGGTGTAACGTTACGCCGCCGCTCTTCTATGTGAATCTGGCCCTAAGATCCCAATAGACTGATTTGTAACCTGACATTTAACATGCTACATGTACATTTAAAGGTTTCTGCACACTATAAGGATTTAAGTAATCATTTTGAATTGTTACAATTCTTTTTTTTCTTTTTTTTGAAAAGTTCCATTTATTGTTTTTACAGTTTGTGGCAACTAGGATCCCAATACTGTGAAATGTCATTGTATCATCATTGTAAGGTTTCTGTGAATCATAAGATTTTTTTTTTTTTTTGTAATCATTTTAGGAATTTCCATTCCATTTTCGAATGTTTAGTTTAGTGGGATCAAATCAACATTCATTGAATAGTTACACATATAAATTTTGGGAAAGTTACATAGGATGTTTTACAGTTTGTAGCAACTAAAATCACAATACAGTAAAACCTTGGATTGCGAGCATATTTAGTTCCAGGAGCATGCTTGTAATCCAAAGCACTCTTATATCAAAGCGAATTTCCCCATAAGAAATAATGGAAACTCAAATGATTCGTTCCACAACCATTTATTCATGAGTCCTTCAGTTTATAGTCCATATAAAAAGATTATAGCAATGTGATAAGTTCTGTAACCATAAAATGTCCATCCACAAATGGAAGTCTCCACAAGGGGATTAGAAGCAAAATCCAGCAGGAGCCACAGAGTATAAAAGAGAAGAGAGGCGCCTCTAAGTGTAGCAAAATGGTTACATTTAACCACTTGAGCCCCGGACCATTATGCAGTTTAAAGACCTAGGGCCAGATCCACAAAGGAGTTACGCTGGCGTATCTATTGATACGCCGCGTAACTTCTATTTTGCTCTGGCGTATCTTTGTTTTGTATCCACAAAACAAGATACGCCTGAAGCAGGGCTAGATCCGACTGGCGTATGTCTTAGTACGCCGTCGGATCTAAGGTGCATATTTCCGCTGGCCGCTAGGTGGCGTTTCCGTCAATTTCCGCGTCGAGTATGCAAATTGGCTAGATACGGCGATCCACGAACGTACGTCCGGCCGGCGCATTTTTTTACGTCGTTTCCGTAAGGCTTTTTTCAGCGTATAGTAACCCCTGCTATATGCGGCGTATCCTATGTTAAGCATGGACGTCGTCCCCCGTCGAATTTTGAAAATTTTACGTTGTTTGCGTTCACGTCGTAAGCATTGGCTTGTTGTGGGTTAATTTCAAGCATGAGCACTGGGATACCCCCACGGACGGCGCATGCGCCGTTAAAAAAAGTCATTTACGTCGGGTCAAGACGTATTAGCATAAAACACGCCCCCATCTCATTCATTTGAATTGCGCGCCCTTACGCCGACAAAGTTACACTACGCCGCCGTAACTTAGGGCGCAAATTCTTTCAGGATAAGGAAAATACGCTGTAAGTTACGGCGGCGTAGTGTATCAGAGATACGCTACGCCGGACGGAACAATGCGCCACGCTACGTGGATCTGGCCCCACAGATAGAGCTTTCTTTTGGTGGTATTCGATCACCTGTGCGGTTTTTATTTTTTGAGCTATAAACAAAAATAGAGCGACAATTTTGAAAAAAATTCAATATTTTGTACTTTTTGCTAAAATAAATATCCCCAAAAAATACTTTTTTTCTCAGTTTAGGCCGATACGTATTCTTCTACCTACTTTTGGTAAAAAAAATCGCAATAAGCGTTCATTGATTGGATTGCGCAAAATTTATAGGGCCAGATTCATGAATAATTACGGAGGCGTAACGTATGCCCTTTACGTTACGCCGCCGCAAGTTTTCGAGGTAAGTTCTTGATTCACAAAGCACTTGCCTGTAAACTTGCAGCGGCGTAACGTGAAGCCGTCCGGCGCAAGCCCGCCTAATTCAATTAGGCGCGTTCCGGCGCCGAACGTTCTGCGCATGCTCCGTTAGGAAATTTCCCGCCGTGCTTTGCGCGAAATTACGGCGCCACGACGTGTTTTTTGAACGGCGACGTGCGTTAGGTCCTTTCGTATTCCCGGACGTCTTACGCAAAAAAAAAAATTTGAAATTTGACGCGGGAACGATGGCCATAATTTAACATGGCTGGTCTAAATCTAAGCCATGAAATAGCAGGCTTAAGATTGCGACGGGAAAAACCGACTAAGAGAATGCGATGAACGCGCGTACCTTCGTGGATCGCCGTAAACAGCTAATTTGCATACCTGACGCTGGAAAACGACGCAAACTCCACCCAGCGGCCGCCGGAGAATTACACCTACGATCCAAAGGCGTACAAAGCCGTACGCCTGTCGGATCTATGCCAAAAGCCGTCGTATCTTGGTTTGAGGATTCCAAATCAAGATACGACGCGGCAAATTTGAAAATACGCCGGCGTATCAGTAGATTTGCCGGCGTATTTCTGATGTGAATCTGGCCCATAGCGTCTACAAAATAGGGGATAGTTTTATTGCATTTTTATTAATATTTTTTTTTTCTAGTAATGGCGGCGATCGGACACTTTTGACACTATTTTGGACCATTGTAATTTTTGCAGCGAACAGTGCTATAAAAATGCACTGATTACTATAAAAATAACACTGGCAGTGAAGGGGTTAACCTCTAGGGGGCGCTGAAGGGGTTGAGTGTGCCCTAAGGGAGTGATTCTTACTGTGGGGGGCGTGGCTGTGCGTGTGACATCACTGATCATCGTTCCCTATGACATACCACTGCTACAGCCACCATGTCGTCGGCCGCCACTCCGATGGTGTCCCTCAAAGTAAGTGACTGTTAGACTAAAGAAAGAGTGCCTGCTGTGAAGGTGGATGCTGCCACCGAGACTGTGTGTATGGCGGTGGTCCCTGCTTGGCTCACTTCTGGAAAGGTGGGCCCCGTAAAGGTCTCCCACGGCTGTGGTCGAGGCCTACCCATGTGCAGACATGAAAAGGACTCCAGAGAGAGCATTGCCCCTGTTGAGGCCAGAGCCAAGGACAAGGTCAGTACTTCTGTTGTGAAACTGTCTGCCTGCCCGCTGAGTATAACAGTTCTGAGCTTGATTCCTCCTCTGATGTGGGCGAAGATCAATGGTTTGAGCCGGAGATGCCCGAGCTACAATGGGGCAGAGGGTCCCGTGCTTCTAAACCCGGGATACCACGACACGGGCGGATAGCTCCGGATACCCTGGTCATGCCAGGACTCGGACACCCCCGTATGCTGCCAAAACTAGCCCACCTTCAACGCATAGTTATAAAGAAGGTGGCCCTGGACTATGATTGGGAATTCCCATATGTGCCGGCAGCCCTCATGTCGCTGATTGAGACACTGAGGGAGGAGTGCTGTAAAGACGCCATTTGGGAGTACTTGGGTGTACCAAAGGCTGATCGCAATACGGAGTATGCTTTTATTTCCCTTGGCCATTGGTTTGAAGGTTGCCTGAAGGATTGGAGTCCTGGCCGGTACATCTACCATGACAGAGTGGTCATCAAAAGCCCTGGAAAAGTTGATCGGGTCTACTCAGTCACTACACTGAATGACCAAGGTGACGTCATCACTCTGCCAGATCCCAGGTTCTACCTGTAGGCTCAATACCTGCAGTGTTGTGTTTTTTTCTTGCTGCTTGAAGAAGTCCTGGACAGGAACAACCACTTTTCCATTTTTGTTTTTATTTTTCTTCTCCTGATCCACATTTTGGCTGTGATGTGACGAACTTCGGGGGAGGGAATAATATGTTTAGTTAGTTTAGGATTAGGTTCCTGTGGGCTTCATTCAACAAAATAAAAGAAGAGAAAGTTTCCTGATGTGTCCTACTTTTTGAGCATGGACTATGCCGCACTTGATGTATCGGGATGCTGCCGCTAGAGGGCGGTGTTCTGCAACGTTTTATGGGCCAGATCCACAAAAGAGATACGACGGAGTAACTGCTGTTACTCCATCGTATCCCTTGTCCTAACTTTGGAACTGATCCACAGAAGCAGTTTTCCAAAGTTAGGCAGAAGATCCGGCATGTGTAATTGAATTACACTGCCGAATCTTAGGATGCAGTACCGCATCCGCCGCTGGGGGCATTTCGAGTCGAAATGCCGCTTCTAGTATGCAAATTAGCACTTAAGGCGATCCACAAAGCTTTTCAGCTTTGTTTTTTCGCCGTAAGTTTTAGTTTGCAAGTGTAAAACTAGGGCTGGTGTTACAAAGTGTAAACTAGTAACACCATGTAAAAGCCCATTCAAGCGACAGCATTTGGTATGCATTCCCGAGGGAGAACTCCACGGCAATTTGTAAAAACAAAACCGGCATGGGTTCCCCCCCAGGAGTATACCAGGCCCTTAGGTCTGGTATGGGTTGTAAGGAGACCCCCCTACGCCGAAAAATCGACGTAGGGGGTCCCCCTACAATCCATACCAGACCCGTATCCAAAGCACGCTACCCGGCCGGTCAGGAAAGGGAGTGGGGACGAGCGAGCGCCCCCCCCTCCTGAGCCGTGCCAGGCCGCATGCCCTCAACATGGGGGGGTTGGGTGCTCTGGGGCAGGGGGGCGCACTGCGGGCCTCCCCACCCCAGAGCACCCTGTCCCCATGTTGATGAGGACAGGACCTCTTCCCGACAACCCTTGCCGTTGGTTGTCGGGGTCTGCGGGCGGGGTGCTTATCGGAATCTGGGAGTCCCCTCAAATAAGGGGGCCCCCAGATACCGGCCCCCCACCCTAAGTGAATGGATACGGGGTATATCGTACCCCTACCCATTCACCTGTAGGCAAAAAGTAAAAGTTATTAAACACACAACACAAGGGTTTTTAAAATAATTTATTAGTCTGCTCCGGAGGCCCCCCCTGTCTTCTTTATTAGCTCTAATACCAGGGGGGGCTTCTTCTTCCACTCTCCGGGGGTCTTCTTCCACTCTCCGGGGGGGGTTTCTTCTTCCGCTCTCCGGGGGGGTCTTCTTCCGCTCTCCGGGGGTCTTCTTCTATCTCCGCCGCTCTCCGCTGTTGACTCGGCGAACCCCGGTTCTTCTGCAGCTGTCCGGTGCCTTCTCCTTCAGCGCTGGCTGCCTGCTATCTTTGTGTGTTAGCTCAATTACTAGCAGGCAGCCATCGCGGTCTTCTGTGACGTCAGGTTCTTCTTCTCCCTTCTTCCGATGTTGACTCGTCGCCTCTTGTCACTGTAATGATGGAAGCGCGCCTTGCATCCCATTTATATAGGCATCACCGTCCCATCATGCTCCGGCAGGTACCCACGTGGTGGGTGCCTACCCACGTGCACCCACCACGTGGGTACCTACCGGAGCATGATGGGATGGTGATGCCTATATAAATGGGATGCAAGGCGCGCTTCCATCATTACAGTGACAAGAGGCGACGAGTCAACATCGGAAGAAGGGAGAAGAAGAACCTGACGTCACAGAAGACCGCGATGGCTGCCTGCTAGTAATTGAGCTAACACACAATGATAGCAGGCAGCCAGCGCTGAAGAAGAAGGCACCGGACAGCTGCAGAAGAACCGGGGTTCGCCGAGTCAACAGCGGAGAGCGGCGGAGATAGAAGAAGACCCCCGGAGAGCGGAAGAAGACCCCCCCCGGAGAGCGGAAGAAGAAACCCCCCCCGGAGAGTGGAAGAAGACCCCCGGAGAGTGGAAGAAGAAGCCCCCCCTGGTATTAGAGCTAATAAAGAAGACAGGGGGGGCCTCCGGAGCAGACTAATAAATTATTTTAAAAACCCTTGTGTCGTGTGTTTAATAACTATCACTTTGCCTCCAGGTGAATGGGTAGGGGTATGATGTACCCCATATCCATTCACTTAGGGTGGGGGGCCGGTATCTGGGGGCCCCCTTACTTGAGGGGACTCCCAGATTCCGATAAGCACCCCGCCCGCAGACCCCGACAACCAACGGCAAGGGTTGTCGGGAAGAGGTCCTGTCCTCATCAACATGGGGACAGGGTGCTCTGGGGTGGGGGGGCCCGCAGTGCGCCCCCCTGCCCCAGAGCACCCAACCCCCCCATGTTGAGGGCATGCGGCCTGGCACGGCTCAGGAGGGGGGGGGCGCTCGCTCGTCCCCACTCCCTTTCCTGACCGGCCGGGTAGCGTGCTTTGGATACGGGTCTGGTATGGATTGTAGGGGGACCCCCTACGTCGATTTTTCGGCGTAGGGGGGTCTCCTTACAACCCATACCAGACCTAAGGGCCTGGTATGCTCCTGGGGGGTGAACCCATGCCGTTTTTTTCTTTGAAAATTGGCATGGAGTTCTCCCTCAGGAATGCATGCCGAGCGACGCTGTAAATTTTTTTTTTTTTTCCCGACGCAACTTTTTTAAGCCGGCGCGATCCACAAAACTTGGCGTAACGTAACTTTGCGCATGCGCAGTACGGCCGGCGCGGGAGCGCGCCTCATTTAAATGGGACTCGCCCCATTTGAATAGGAACGCCTTGCGCCGGCGGAATTTTAGTTACACGGCCTGAAATTTCTAGGTAAGTGCTTTGTCGATCGGGCACTTAGGTAGAAATTTTAAGGCAGTGTAACTTAAATGGGATTTTTTAAGTTGCGCCAGGTTTTTGTGGATCTGGCCCTATCTTTTTAGGCCTTTATAGTTGGAGAAAGGTTCCAGCACTTATTTTTTTTTTTTGTTATATGTCTCTTTGGGAGGAAGGAGGCTTCGCCTTAGTTGGCAAAGGTGCAGCTTCATTCACCCTTAGTGGCTGTAGGAAATGTAAATGTTTGTGTGTATATTTTTCTATTTTTGTTTTGCAGGTTTCTTGATCATCTATCAAGACTGTCTGAGAATGGGGCAGACTAGATAGACAGGCATTTTACGTCAAATGTATCACTGTGAATATTGTAAAAATGTTTTAAATCTTTATATTCTCTTTATCCCTTTTCTTTTCACTTTACTGTTAAGCAGATTCAGGTAAGGTGTTCAGGACTGAACACCATTTCTTTTTTGTTCAGACACTGGGGACAGTGTCTATTCAAGTGGTGGGATTGTGTAGCGCCTGGTTACTTTTCAGAACCGGTGCTAGTGTAAATTTAGAGGGGGTCAGAGAGTTAAAGCGGGGGTTCACCCTTAGAGGGCACTTTTCCCCCTTAGATTCCTGCTCGTTTTTACTAGGGGAATCGGCTATTTATTTTAAAATATGTGCAGTACTTACCCGTTTACGAGATGCATCCTCTCCGTCGCTTCCGGGTATGGGCTTCGGGAATGGGCGTTCCTTCTTGATTGACAGGCTTCCGAGAGGCTTCCGACGGTCGCATCCATCGCGTCACGATTTTCCGAAAGAAGCCGAACGTCGGTGCGCAGGCGCAGTATAGAGCCGCACCGACGTTCGGCTTCTTTCGGCTACGAGTGACGCGATGGATGCGACCGTCGGAAGCCTCTCGGAAGGCTGTCAATCAAGAAGGAACGCCCGCTCCCGAAGACCCATACCCGGAAGCGACGGAAGAAGATGCATCTCGAAAACGGGTAAGTACGGATCATATTTTAATACAAATAGCCGATTCCCCTAGACCGAACGAGCAGGAAGCTAAGGGGAGAATTTTTTTTTTTTACAAATGGGTGAACTCCCGCTTTAAGTAACTCTGACCATGTTAATTTGTTCAAATTTGAAGCCTCTGTCTCAGCTTTGGCTGTGCTGTGGGTTCATGCTGATCTCACCCCAGGCCGACGGGTGGCATCAGTGGAGTCAGGGATTTGGATGCTTTTTTCCAGCAGCCTATCAGGAAGAGGGTTTCCTTGCTGTGCATGCTGGGGAAGGGTATTTATGAGGCAGACACCATTTTAGTGGGTCCTTCTTCACGTGTGGCGCCCACCTTCAGGGTAGCCATACCACGGCACCACGACAAAAATGGCCTTCCGGGGTGTGCGTGCTACGCGGTGTTCCTGGTTCCCGGGACCACGTTGGTCTGGAACATTTGAGCTGTGGCTGGGGCCCCAATCTGAAGAGGTCCTAAGCGTTAGTCCTGTTAGAGGAAGCTGTTCAGTGGAGAGTCTGCCTGAGGAGTGACAAGAGAGGCTGGTGTTCCAAGAGGGTCTTGATCATCCACCTGGGACCAAGGAAACCGGGTGCTGAGAGGCTGGACGTCGGTCGCCTATCAGTCGGTAACCTGACTAAAACTACCTGAGGGAGATCCGGGTGTTGAATCTACTAAAAGAGGATTCTGGACCATTATTGTCTTCATTATTTTCAACCCTTGGGAGGGTCTGTGGCAGAGACTTAACCCCAAGTTTGCAACCCTTGGGAGGGTCTGTGGCAGAGACTTAACCCCAAGTTTGCAACCATTGGGAGGGTCTGTGGCAGAGACTTAACCCCAAGTTTGCAACCATTGGGAGGGTCTGTCGCAGAGACTTAACCCCAAGTTTGCAACCATTGGGAGGGTCTGTCGCAGAGACTTAACCCCAAGTTTGCAACCATTGGGAGGGTCTGTGGCAGAGACTTATCCCCAAGTTTCGAGTGACATCCTGGCTGCCAGGCTTGTGAGAGAGGCCTGTCCAGGTGCGCTATACCCATCCTGGCTGGGGTGGTGAAACAGAAATCGTTGTTGAAAGCAGGACTGTTTCCCTATTATATACACCTGAATCTGCCATTCCCATTTCTACTATTTCTCTACTCTTCACCGACTTCTACTGTTTTTACCCGGCTGGGTAATAAAAAGCACAGAAAAGACACCTGTTGTGTGGACATTCCATTTACTGCAACTCTCATCAAATACCCTAGACGGCGGAGATGCATGAGGTAACATGCCACTCAAAACAAATCAGCAGCTCCTTCGGGGGGTAAGTGCTACATTAAAAATGCCATAAATCTATCCCCTATTTTGTAGACGCTATAACTTTTGCGCAAACCAATCAATAAACGCTTATTGCGTTTTTTTTTTTTTTTACCAAAAATATGTAGAAGAATACGTATCGGCCTCAAATTAGGACAATTTCGTTTTTTTATATTTTTGGGGGATATTTATTATAGCAAAAAGTAAAAATTTTTGATTTTTTTTCAAAAATTGTCGCTCTTTTTTTGTTTATAGCGCAAAAAAAAAAAACGCCGAGGTGGTTAAATACCACCAAAGGAATTTTTGTGGGAATAAAAGGAATGGGAATAAAAGGATGTCAATTTTGTGTGGGAGCCACGTCGCACAACCGTGCCATTGTCAGTTAAAGCGACGCAGTGCCGAATTGCAAAAAGTGGCCTGGTCTTTGGCCAGCCAAATGGTCCGGGGCTGAAGTGGTTAAAGGAGAATTAACCAAAAAAAAAAAAAAAGGTTAATGAAATCCACAAGGACTTTTTTTTACCACTATTATTCCTTTATATTGGCTTTTAAAATTTACAAATGCAGCAATTTAGAAATCGGATGAAAGGTTTAGCCTTGGGAACACTTTTTGAAAGATAAAAAGTGCATTTTATATACAACTATAGATAAGGTGACCAGATTTTTTCAATGAAACCCGGGGACATATTTTTTTTTACTAGCAATGGCGGCAATCAGCGACTCTCTGCCCATCGCCGTCCGCCTCACAGCCTGTCAAGCCTTCCTCTCCAGGCCCCCGGCTACTACTGGATGGGGAGCGGAGGAAGATCACTCCGCCAGGGAAGGCAAGGAGATAAGCAGGCAGGCGGCTGGCCGGCACTTGAGCCAAGGCAGAAGAACATGCGAGCGGAGATGAATGGGCATGCGCCCGAAACTGAAGAAATATTCCCTCCGCCCCTACCAGCACATGATCATCAGAAAGGGGCACAGATAATGGAAAAAAACACACCCCCCTAAGCTAGTAGGAGCGGCGGAGCGGGAGTGTGTAATTCAGATTTTTTATTTTTATTCTGCACTGACTGTCATTGAAAGTGCCCCAGCCCCTGTTCAAATCCAATGCTGGGACAAAACCGGGGACAGACTTGGTCTTGGGACAGTGTCCTCAATCCGGGAACTGTCCCCGGAAACCGGGGATGTCTGGTCACCCTAACTATAGAGATCAGACCAAAACAGTGGCGGTTCGTCCATAGAGGGCGCTGGAGCGCCGCCCCCTCTGGCTCTCGCCCGCCACTGAGTCTAATAACATACATTCATGCATTGCATGAATGTATGTTATTGTTGCCAGCTGCCACTGGTCTATTCAGATGACCGGAAAATTTTGTGCCGGCCACCTGAATAACGGCAGCTGGTTGGCTGTGCGGAAGTGCCTATCAGAGCCAGCCCTCGGCTCCCGGATGTCTTAGTCTCGGAACGCACGGGGGGTGCGTCCCTTGGATAAGACTGACGGCCGTCTCAGCCAATCAGGTTCCCCGATTCTGGTTATCAGTAACCTGATTGGCTGAAGCGTCACCAAGGCGGGAGAAGAGGACATAAGGAGTAAGGTAAGTGCATTTTACAGGGCACAGCGGCGACAATGGGCACAGAGGCGACAAAGGGCACAGTGGCATCAATGGGCACAGTGGTGAAAAGGGCACAGTGGTGACAATGGGCACAGTGGTGACAATGGGCACAGTGGCAACAATTAAAGGGCACAGTGACATGCACAGTGGCAACACTGGGCACAGTGGCGACAATTAAAGGGCACAGTGGTGACAATTGGCACAGTGGCGACAATTGAGGGGCACGGTGGCTGCGTTTGATGGCATGGCACAGTGGTGACAATTGATGGCACAGTGGCTGTGTTTGATGGCATGGCACAGTGACTGCGTTTGATGGCATTGCACAGTGACTGCGTTTGATGGCATGGCACAGTGGTGACAATTGATGGCACAGTGGCTACGTTTGATGGCATGGCACAGTGACTGCGTTTGATGGCATGGCACAGTGACTGCGTTTGATGTGATGGCACAGTGGTGCGAATTGATGGCACAGTGGCTGCATTTGATGGCATGGCACAGTGGTGACAATTGATGACACAGTGGCTGCGTTTGATGGCATGGCACAGTGACTGCATTTGATGGCATGGCACAGTGGTGCGAATTGATGGCACAGTGGCTGTGTTTGATGGCATGGAACAGTGGTGACAATTGATGGCACAGTGGCTGCGTTTGATGGCATGGCACAGTGGTGACAATTGATGGAACAGTGGCTGCGTTTGATGGCATGGCACAGTGGTGACAACTGATGGCACAGTGGCTGCATTTGATGGCATGGCACAGTGGTGACAATTGATGACACAGTGGCTGCGTTTGATGGCATGGCATAGTGACTGCATTTGATGGCATGGCACAGTGGTGCGAATTGATGGCACAGTGGCTGTGTTTGATGGCATGGAACAGTGGTGACAATTGATGGCACAGTGGCTGCGTTTGATGGCATGGCACAGTGGTGACAATTGATGGCACAGTGGCTGCATTTGATGGGCACAGTGAGGCTGCAATTTTTTTTTTCATTTGCGCCCCCCAAAGAATTTGAGCACCAGCCGCCACTGCTGGGGACAGTGTCCTCAATCCGGGGATGTCTGGTCACCCTAACTATAGAGATCAGACCAAAATGAGGGGCAAATGAGAAGGAATGAGGGACATCAAATCAGGGACTGTCCCTCGAAATCAGGGACAGTTGGGAACTATGGATTAGGGGGGCAGCCGCCACTGCTTTAAAGACTTGTATACATAACGTCCACCTACACATCCAGACATCTATTTTAGCTGCTGAATAGATCAAGCGGCAAACATTCTCAGCCTATGAATAGTTTTACAGTTTAATGAGCCGAGAGAGACAAGGAAGGGTTCTTTCTCTTTTAGATCTGAAATACATTTCATTTTCCTGCTACTGATTTCTATAAATACCTGAGTTGTCATGACATCTTTAGACAATTGCGGATTTTACAGAATGATGTCACACACCTCCGTGCAATCATCTGCTTAGAATGGGCCGTGATTAGACGCAGAGTTTAACAAGCAGCACATTGGCTTTTCATGTCTCATAGAATTCATTTCTATAAGGCTAAAAGCAATGCAGAAGATTCCGAATTTCAAGGCTTGCAAAGTTATCTGACATAAAAATACTTCCTGCCTTCTACCAGCACAGAGAGTGCGCGCTTTCCCCATCGGGATTAGAACCTTTCTTCTTCGGAGTATATTACACCGTTATACTACTGAGAATAGAAAATCAAAAGCTTAACCACTTAAGAACCGGACCAATATGCTGCTAAATGACCCAAGGGGTTTTTACAATTCGGCACTGCGTCGCTTTAACAGACAATTGCGCTGTCGTGCGACGCGGCTCCCAAACAAAATTGGCGTCCTTTTTTTCCCCAGAAATAGAGCTTTCTTTTGGTGGTATTTGATCACCTCTGCGGTTTTTATTTTTTGCGCTATAAACAAAAATATAGCGACAATTTTGAAAAAAATGCAATATTTTTTACTTTTTGCTATAATAAATATCCCCCAAAAACATATATAAAAAAGAAATGTCCTCAGTTTAGGCCGATACGTATTCTTCTACCTATTTTTGGGAAAAAAAAATCGCAATAAGCGTTTATCGATTGGTTTGCGCAAAATTTATAGCGTTTACAAAATAGGGGATAGTTTTATTATTTTTTTATTTATTTTTTTACTACTAATGGCGGCGATCAGTGATTTTTTTTTTGTGACTGCGACATTATGGCGGACACTTCGGACAATTTTGACACATTTTTGGGACCATTGTCATTTTCACAGCAAAAAAATGCATTTAAATTGCACTGTTTATTGTGAAAATGACAGTTGCAGTTTGGGAGTTAACCACAGGGGGCGCTGTAGGAGTTAGGGTTCACCTAGTGTGTGTTTACAACTGTAGGGGGGTGTGGCTGTAGGTCTGACATCATCGATCGAGTCTCCCTATAAAAGCGATCACTCGATCGATGCAGCCGCCACAGTGAAGCACGTGTTTACATACGGCTCTCCCCGTTCTTCAGCTCCAGGGAGCGATCGCGAATAGCCGCGCCGTCATCCCGGATCGTTCCCTGCTGGAATCCGACCGTCGCATGTAGTGGGGGGGGTCCCGATTGGACCCCCGACCCGCGGAAAGGCAAGGACGTATATATACGCCCTTCTGCCTGTCCGTGCCATTTTGCGGACGTAAATAGTCGTGCGGCGGGCGTTAAGTGGTTAAAACGACGCAGTGCCGAATCTCATCATGTGTGATAGTGGAATTAATACAACAATTATACCTGATGTTCAGCACTCATCAATTGGGTAAATGTTCAGACATTGGTGAGTGAGTAACTTGTATAGCGCTGACAAATGCGAACCGAATCACCTCAAGGCGCTTAAATCCAGAGTCGCCTGGTCTGAGCAAAAAAACAGCCAAAGTTCACTCCGGAGAAGAGTTTTTTTCTAGAGTTGATGTTGAAGTTCTCATGTGCTGTGTCAAAACTAAAGCCTTTTATGTCCTGTTGTATGTCTATTCTTGTAAATTTATTGCATACACAGAGAGATTCTATTACATTCTCCTTGTGTTGGAGAATTTCAGCGAGCAACAAAGCACACTTCCAATGCCCTTGAGGGTGCTTTTGCAAGGGCGGCAGCACATTACCCAGCTTTTGGAATTTGATGCTCAAAGTTATGTCATTACTTGTGAAAGTCAGAATGCTTATGGTGGTCCCCTTGGCTTTACAGTAATATCTAAGAACACAGGCATGCCCAATGAGTAGAATGCATCCAGAGCAATATTCAATATCACCAAATCTAAAAGTAAAGAACACTGTGTCAAAGATCTAAGATACCAGCTTAAAGCGGAGGTCCGCCAATTTTTTTTTTTTTTAACCACTTAAGCCCCGGACCAATATGCTGCTAAATGCCCAAAGGCGTTTTTACAATTCGGCACTGCGTCGCTTTAACAGACAATTGCGTGCGACGTGGCTCCCAAACAAAATTGGCGTCTTTTTTCCCCACAAATAGAGCTTTCTTTTGGTGGTATTTGATCACCTCTGCGGTTTTTATTTTTTTGCGCTATAAACAAAAATAGAGCGACAATTTTGAAAAAAATGCAATATTTTTTACCTTTTGTTATAATAAATATCCCCCAAAAACATATATAATTTTTTTTTTCCTCAGTTTAGGCCGATACGTATTCTTCTACCTATTTTTGGTAAAAAAAAATCGCAAAGCGTTTATCGATTGGTTTGCGCAAAATTTATAGCGTTTACAAAATAGGGGGTATTTTTTTTTTTTTTTTTTTTACTACTAATGGCGGCGATCAGTGATTTTTTTCGTGACTGCGGCATTATGGCGGACACTTCGGACAATTTTTACACATTTTTGGGATCATTGTCATTTTCACAGCAAAAAATGCATTTAAATTGCATTGTTTACTGTGAAAATGACAGTTGCAGTTTGGGAGTTAACCACAGGGGGCGCTGTAGGAGTTAGGGTTCACCCAGTGTGTGTTTACAACTGTAGGGGGGTGTGGCTGTAGGTCTGACGTCATCGATCGAGTCTCCCTATAAAAGCGATCACTCGATCGATGCAGCCGCCACAGTGAAGCACGGGGAAGCCGTGTTTACATACGGCTCTCCCCGCTCTTCAGCTCCGGGGAGCGATCGCGAGGGGGCGGCTGGAAACGAATAGCCGCGCCCTCGTCCCGGATCGCTCCCCGCGGGTATCCGACCGCCGCATGTAGCGGGGGGATCCCGATCGGACCCCCGACCCGCGGAAAGGCAGGGACGTACATGTACACCCATATGCCTGTACGTGCCATTCTGTGGACGTACATATACATGCGGCGGTCGGCAAGCGGTTAAGTCATCAACTACAAATACTGCAGCTGCTGACTTTTAAGATAAGAACACTTACCTGTCCAGGGCGCCCGCAAAGTCAGCCCCTGAAGTCGATCGGTCCCTCGGCTCTCGGATTCTACGCATGCGCGAGTCGCGCTGCTCGATCCGAATGGTTCCTGCTGTCTTCTGGGACCTGTGTCTCCCAGAAGACAGCGGGGGAGGCGCCGGACGTGGGGTACTTACCCGCATTATCTGCGGCTATCTATGCCCGGAAGTGGGAGCAAATACCTGTATAAAACAGGCATCTGCTCCCCTTTCCCCCCTGAAAGGTGCCAAATGTGACACCAGAGGGGGAGAGGGTTCCGAAAAGCATTTTTAGGTGGAACTCCGCTTTAACCACTTGCCTTGGGCACTTCCACCCCCTTCCTGCCCAGGCCAATTTTCAGCTTTCAGTTCTTTTGCACTTTGAATAACAGTCGCGCGATCATGCAACGATGTACACATATGATATTTTGGTAATTTTTTCGAGACAGAGCTTTCTTCTGGTGGTATTTAATCACCAAGTTCTACAAAGGAGCATGTTTTTCTTCTCCTGGAGTTCAGCTTTAAAAAATGAACTAGAACTTGACTTTAGCCCCTTTACTCTGAAATTTGAGGATGAATTGCTGCACAGTGAATGTAGCTACAGAAGTTAGTGAGGGCTTGTTGTGAAGATGCAAATTCTTAAACATCTATAGCCTGGCCACATATTCACTTTAAGTCAGGGGTGCCCAACCTTTTGAAGAGTGAGGGCCACTTAAGCAACTTGGTGACCAGTCGAGGGCCACAATGAGCGGAGCGGACGGATGACAGGTCACGGCTACTCTATAGGCCCTCTAATCCGCCCAGATAGAAGGGAACAAATGTTTTTCAGATTGAAGGTAGGCTGGCGTAAACGGGCATGTGTCGCTCTGTAGAGGTGAATTGAGGGTCCCATTTGGTCGGGCTGATCATGTGAAAAGTGCCTAAGACTGCTTTCACACTGTTGTGCTGCGGTTTACCCACACCGCGAGTGGCGCTGTGTCTATCCTGCGGGTTAGCTGAACTTTGCCTTAGACCCCGCCTGTGGCAAAAGCCGGTGTTGTAGAGGACTCATCGGCTTATGGGGCTCTGCTCCGCAGCCGTTTTCTTCCTCTGCCACCAGCTTTATTCACAACACTGATGCTGTGGTATGGCGGGTCGGCAACCTGCGATCTTTGCTTGCCAACCCACCATTCCAGAGCAGGAGGTCGCGGGCCACATCAGAGGGCTCCGCGGGCCACATCAGAGGGCTCCGCGGGCCACATCAGAGGGCTCCGCGGGCCACATGTGGCCCCCCGGGCCACCGGTTGGCCACCCCTGCTTTAAGCAATCAAAACTAGCAATAAAAATTCCAATGTATCATTTTAAAAACAATCATGTACTTGGCTGCAGTGAAAACCATGGCAAATCGTTTCCCTTTTGCATTAGATTATATATATTAGATTATATCAGTGTGAAAAGTTGAACAAGAGGAATTCCAGATCCCAAATGTGTTTCTCAAATCTGCTAAACGTTTTCTGCTCCATCTGATGAACTCTGCAGATGAGCTGCCCTCTTGCTGATATCTGGAGGTTGTTCTTGGCCGTGTTGAGGTATGTGAACCAGCCGTTAATGGCTTTTAAATACCTCTGGATTTGCAGCCTCTGGACAAATTTTGGCTTTGATACCTTTTGAATGGATATAGAAGAGGGTGTAGGCAGCAGATGGCTTTATGGACTTTCCAAGCTATGTGAGACATGGATGGAAACAACATGAAATGTCAATAGGAACTAGGCTGTTACTGAGGGCTAAGCACATCGCAACTGATGTAATGTCTCAACGGACACTAAGGGTTGTCTTTCCACCCAACTTAAAAAAGAATTTCAGGTTAATTAAGAAATTGGATGTTTTTTCATTGAGGAGATAAAATTGGCATATAAAGTCAGTGAACAATTTCACCTATCTTCCTCACAGTGCTAGAGCAACATATAAGGAAAAATATTTTGGGGTACTTATTTCAGATTATTGCAAAATGGGCAGTGTGGCCATGCAGTGGGAAAAGCAAATAGAATTCTAAGATGCATCACTAGAACAATCACCAGCCGGAGGAAGGAGGTCTTGATTCCTCTTTAATTTCCTTAGTTATCACTAGAGGGATCTCCAGCAGGAAGAAGGAGGTCCTGATTCCCGTATATACTGTAGATCTTTAGGTATCCCTAGAGTAGGGTGACCAGACATCCCCGGTTTTCAGGGACAGTCCCTGGATTGAGGACACTGTCCCCAGACCAAGTCTGTCCCCAGTTTTGTCCCCGGATTGGATTTGAAAAGGGGCTGGGGCAAATTCAAGGACAGTCAGTGCAGGATTAATTCAAAAAAATCTTAATTACACCCGACCCCCGCTTCTACTAGCTTAGGGGGGGGGTCTATTGTTTTCCATTATCTGTGCCCCTTACTGATGATCATGTGCTGGTCGGAGCGGAGGAAATATTTCTTCAGTTTTGGGCTCATGCCCATTCAGCGTCGCTCGCATGTTCTTCTGCCTTGGCTCAAGTCCCGGCCAGCCGCCTGCCTGCTTATCTCCTCGCCTTCACTGGTGGAGTGATCTTCCCCCGCTCCCCACCCAGTAGTAGCCAATACCCGGAGAGTAAGGCTTGACAGGCTGTGAGGCGGGTGGCGGCGGCGACGGGTAGAGAGTCTTTGATTGCCACCATTACTAGTAAAAAAAAATATGTCGCGTATATACAAACCTCCCAAGGACCCCACCTCCTGTGCTTCGTACCGACCCATTGCACTTCTAAATACAGACTTTAAAATACTGACTAAACTTCTTGCCCTTCGGTTATATCCCATGTTGCCCACGGTGATAGATTCGGACCAGACGGGTTTCATGCCCCCGAGGTCAACCTCAGGAGGCTTTTCACTAATATACACAATCAACATATTACTGAAGGAACGAGAACTGTGGCCTTGTTAGACATTGAAAAGGCTTTCGACACGGTGGAGTGGCCCTTTTTATGGGAAACTTTGCGTAGGATGGGATTCCCTTTACTTTTTATCAAGTGGCTCCAGGTGATATACAAGACCCCCACTTCCTCGGTGCGCCTGGGTGGTGGACTATCCGTCCCCTTTAGGCTCTTCAGGGGAACTAGACAGGGTTAACCTCTTTCTCCGGCCCTATTTGCCCTTGCCATTGAACCAGTGGCGGAAGGCTCTCCGCACCTCACCGCATATTAAAGGTCTCCGGGTGGGCTTGCTGGAGGAGAGGGTGGCCCTGTACGCGGACGACATGTTACTTTTCCTTAATGACACGGGCCCCTCGCTGCGGGGTGCACTGACTGTTCTTGAGACATTTGCCTCAGACACTGGACTCAAGGTGAATTGGTCCAAGTCCCTGCTCTTCCCAATTAACCAGGCGGCCAGATCCACCTCCCCGCCTGATAGCCCTCTCTGCTGGGTCAGTTCTTTTAAATATCTAGGTGTACACGTCTCTGCCTCGGCCTCTGATTTTATTTTGCTTAATCTGTCTCCGGTACTGCTAGAAGCCCAATCCAAGCTTAAGGCATGAAGCAATCTCCCTCTGTCTGTTTGGGGAAGGGTGAATCTTATTAAGATGAAGATTGTCCCTAAGCTTATTTACCTCTTCCACCACTCAAATTTTCTCTTCTTTCATTTGGGGCCCCTCCCCGCCCAGGTACAGACTAGCAACATTAATGAGGCCGCGGACGCAGGGTGGCATGGCATTCCCGGACTGCTATAAGTACTACCTGGCCACCCAGTTGGTGACTGCGGCTTGGTGGTTGCTGCTGTATGGGACGAACGCATCCACTGCCCTGGAGGCTTCGTTGGTTGGTTCGTTGGAGGCCCTCCAGCTTTTGCTGTTCCGGGGCCCCTGTGCGCCGTACCCCCTGACCCCCTCCATGCTTACCACCCTGCGGGCGTGGCAAACTGGTCTAGCCATTGAGAAGTGCAAACCCTCTGAAGTTTCCCCTAATGCCCTGATCTGGATAAATCCTAGCTTAACCCACTTCTATAAACTTTTAGATCCCTTTGCGTGGTCGAAGTATGGCGTTAAACTAGTCTTGCACATCGTCTCACAAAATAAGTTGATACCCTTCACTGAGCTCTCTTCCACATTTAACTTACCCCTCCATTATCTTTTTAGATTCCACATGCTTTCACAGCACAGTTCCCGCTGTCGTTCTGCATCGTGGCCCAGTCGGAGTTGGAGAGAACACTTAGATTTAACTGTGATGTAAAACCCACCTCGCATTTGTACTCGTACCTGCTCTTTGTGTCTCTCCCTCCCCTTGACGGGCTGTGATCCAGATGGCAGGGGGACATTCCTACATTGGATGCTGACGACTGGGATGATGTCTGGGATCTCCCTTTTCGCACACTGGTCTCTATTCGAGACAGGTTGGTGCAATATAAGATTGTTCACAGAGCATACTTCACCCCACACAGGCTTCACAAGATGAACCCCGCACATTCCCCGGAGTGTTGGAGGTGCGGCGCCTCCCCTGGCGACTTCTCCCACATCTTCTGGCGGTGCCCTGCGGTGAAACAATACTGGGAGGCGGTGCTGGAAATGACTAATAAAATTGCTGTGGTTCAGTTGCCCTTGGAAATGGAGGTATGTCTCCTGGGTATAATTGAGAACATTGTTCCGACCTCCGCAAAATGCACTTTGATCAGTCTGTTGCTTTTTTACGCATGTAAAAATATTGCCATGCACTGGAAGAAACCCACACCCCCCTCTCTGGTGCAGTGGAGGCGTCTGGTGAACACCAGCCTTCCCCTGTACAGAGACACATATGCCAATCGTGGCTGCCCGCAGAAATACGACAAAGTTTGGCGTGCCTGGCTGGCAGAGTCTGAGACTGCTGGCTGAATAGCATGATTGGAGTAATTGTCTTGTGACCTGACCCCTGTGAGTGGTCTCGGCTGAGCCGATTTATGGGCTCACTGGGGCTACGCCTAGAATGAGATCGGATACACCCTCACCCCCATTCCTGTATACTTGTTAACATGAACGCACTGCAGCAATCTACTGTACCAGATATTTCCCTGTGTGTACTGTACGCAATTGAGCTATATGTGCTTTGTTTTGTTTGTTTTGTTTTCTTTTGTACTATGTGAAATATTTCAATAAAAACAATTAAAAAAATATATATATATGTCCCCGGATTTCATTTAAAAAATCTGGTCACCTTACCCTAGAGGGCTCAGCAGCTGGAGAATGGAGGTTCTGATTCCTTTATATAGTGAATGAGTGAGAACTTGTATAGCGCTGCAAATGCAAACTAAATCGCCTCAAGGAGATTTGCATCCCGAGTCGTCCTGATCCTTTCGGAAGAGGTGGGTTTAATTTTTTTCCTGAAGGCGCAATGGTTTTCTTCCGTGCGGATGATCGTTGGTAGCGCGTTCCATAGCCGTGGCCCTTGAACTCCAAACCTTCGTTCTCCTTTAGATTTGTAGCGAATCTTGGGGATGCAGAGCAGGTTTTGATTCGACGACCGAAGGGCGTGACCAGGGTTGTAGTGTTTCATTTTCTCGCATAGGTATTGCAGGGCTTTTCCTTGTGCGCATTTGTGAGTGAGGCAGAGGGTCTTGAATGTGACCCTATGCTTTACGGTTAGCCATGGAAGGGACCTCAGGGACGGGGTGATTGATTCACAGGTTTTTTTCCCCTGTTATCAGTCTGGCTGCCGTGTTCTGGAGGACTTGTAGACGCAAAATCTGGTATTTTGGTAGTCCGAGGTAGAGGGAGTTTGCATAGTTGCTGCTGTGTCCTCTTCTGGGATGAAGGGGATGAGTCTACGTAGCAGGTGGAGAAGATGATGGGATCCGCTGACTACTGATCCTATTTGTGACTCCATAGTCATGTCTGAGTCAAAGATGACTCTGAGGCTTTTGACTTTGGTGCTTGGGTGATGGTTTGTCCAAGCATGGTGGGTGGTGACCATGTCGTCCTAGAGTTTTTCTTTCGGTTTGCGTGAAGAAAGAGAAGTTCTGTTTTGGATCCATTAGATTTCAGGGAACTCTCCGTCATCCAATTGTCTAGTGTGTGGTTTTGGTCTTTTTTGCCAGTGACGCAAAGGTAGAGTTGGGTGTGATTAGCATAAGAGTGATAGAGCAGATCCTGTTTGCTGATAATTTTGAGGAGAGGGCGGAGGTAGATGTTGAAGAGTATGGGCAACAGGGGTGATCCTTGAGGGACTCTACATGTAATTGTAAGTAGAATCTTAGTAGATCTTTAGTTATCACTAGAGGGCTCACCAGCTGTAGAACAGAGGTCCTGATTCTTCTATATAGATCTTCAGTTTTCACTAGAGGGGTAACCGGCAGGAGGATGGAGGTTCTGATTCCGTTATATAGATTTTTTGTTATTGCTAGAGGGATCTCCAGCAGGAAGAAGGAGGTCCTGATTCCTCTATAAAGATCTTTAGGCCGCATACACACGACCGGTTCATCCGATGAGAATGGTCCGACGGATCACTTTCATCGGTCCACCGCTGAAGTGGCCTGATGGTCTGATGTGTGTACACACCATCAGTTCAAAATCCGATCGGGTCAGAAAGCGGTGATGTAAAACACAACGACGTACTGAAAAAAACGAAGTTCAATGCTTCCAAGCATGTGTCGACTTGATTCTGAGCATGCGCGGGTTTTGAACCGATGCTTTCTGTACTAACCATCGGTTTTGACCGATCGGTCAGCGGTCCATCGGTTCGATTTTAAAGCAAGTTTTAAAATTTTGGTCCGAAGGACCAAAGACCGATGGGCCATACACACGGTCGGTTTGGACCTACGAAACTGAACTTCGGTCCATTCTCATCGGTTTTGACCGGTCGTGTGTACGCGGCCTCAGGTATCACTAAAGGGATCACTAGCAGGAGGAAGGAGGTCACGACTCTTCAGAATAGATCTTTATATCACTAGAGGGGATCACCATTAGGGGGAAGGAGGTCCTCTATATAAGATTTTTAGATATCAAAAAAGGGATCAACAGCAGGAAGATGAGGTCCTGATTCCTGTATACAGATATTTAGGTACCACTAGAGGGATCACCAGCAGCAGGAAGGAGGTAGACATGTGCGGTTAGTTTTGTTCCGAATAAATATTCTGACAAGTTTTTCATTCTTCAAAGATTCAGATATGTTCGAATACCTGAATTACAAAGTTTGCAGAATTCTCCAAATGATGAAATTAAATTCATCCAAATTTCCAAAATTTTAATTGAAATTTGAATCGAATTTTACATTGAATTACAGTCAAATTCGAACTGTTAACATGTTTCCAAAAACAAAGACTGTGGCCCGGATTCACATACATCGGCGCATATTTATGCGGGCGTAGCGTATCCAATATACGCTATGCCGACGCAGCGCACAGATGCAAGCACTGGATTCACAAAATCATTCGCCCCCAAATCTACGCTGGGTTTCCTCGGCGTAAGCCAGCGTAGGTGGAAGTGGGCGTGAGCCATGCAAATGAGGCGTGACCCCATGTAAATGATGGACTGAGCGTCATAAAGATACGAATAACGTACCGCGCATGCGCCGTCCCGTGGACGCAACCCAGTGCGCATGCGCAGAATCACGTCGGAACTAAGATACGATGGATCACTGCCTACGACGTGAACGTAACCTACGCCCAGCCCTATTCACGTACTACTACGTAAACTACGTAAACTATGACGGCTGTTCCCTGGTCCATACCTTTGCTTGAGTTGTGCCTCATAGATGGGGAATAACTATACGCCGGACGTAAGCCTTACGCAAACCGCGTATATTATGCGCCGAGCGCAACTACGTTCATGAATCGACGTATCTCCCTCATTTGAATATTTGCAATGAGGCGGCCAGCGTAAATATGCGCCCACGATACGCCGTCGTAGGCAAGTTACGTCGGTCGGATGAAGCCTATTTTCAGGCATATCTAGTTTTGTGGGCACGGCGCACAGATACGACGGCGCATAGTTACACGTACGCGGCGTATCTCGAGATACGTTGGCGTAAGTGCTTTGTGAATCCGGGCCTGTGTGTGTGTTATTAGAGTACCATTTCGAAATAATACTGTTTTTGTTAGGCCAAAGGTGATTTAAAGAGTCATTGCAATCATTTGATGAAGATTTTTCTTTTGTTTGTTCGCTTTGACACATTTAGATCGGAAAAAAACAAAATCCAAAGTTTTCGATTCGACCGATTTAAAATTTATGAATTCCAATGTGTTGTGAATCGAAAAAAATCTGTAAATTCAAAGAAAGTTAGAAAAAAAGACATAAAACGAATTCCAAATATAAATCCCCGAATACGAATTGAACGAATCAACCGAATTTAAAGAAACAAAATAACTAGATTAACAAATCTAAATGAAACTAAACACATTTTTTCGTCATGCACATGTCTAGAAGGAGGTCCTGATTCCTCTATATAGATCTTTATATCACTAGAGGGGTCACCAGAAGGCGGAAGGAGGTCCTGATTCCTCTACATAGATCTTTATATCACTAGAAGGATCACCAGCAGGAGGGAGGAGGTCCTGATTCCTCTATATAGATCTTTATATCACTATGAGGTCCTGAGTCCTGATTCCTCTATGTAGCAAGATCCTAGGCCTCCTTTTGTCTAATGAGAACCTCCAGAGCCAAGAGCTGCTGACATTCTTCTGTACAGAGTGGGTCGTAAGGCATAGTGGGTGTGATGCAAGATAGATTCATGGGTGCCAGACACTTCTTGAATGCAAAGAGATTTTATTTCTCTAGAACAGAACTTTGGGAGAGAGGGTTAGGGCCAGGACACCCTTAGTTAGTTGCAATGTTAATTAGCAGACTCAGAGGGGCAGATCCACATAGAATTAGATCCGCGCAGCGTATCAGAGATACGCTACGCCGTCGTACCTTACCTGGCGGATCTTCGAATCCTCAAAGAATTCACGCCTTAAGTTACGGCAGCTTAGTGTATTTCTGGCGGCGGAATTCAAATCGGCGGGTAGGGGGCGTGATTCATTTAAATGAAGCGCGTCCCCGCGCCGATTGAACTGCGCATGCTCCGTTTTGAAATTTCCCGCCGTGCTTTGCGCGAAATGACGTCGCAACGACGTAATTTTTTGAACTTAGACGTGAGTTACGTCCATCCCTATTCACGGAAGACTTACGCAAGAAAAAAAATTCAAATTTCGACGCGGGAACGACGGCCATACTTTTTTTTTTTTGTAAAATTCTTTTTATTGATTTTGACAGTTTATATAACACAAAAACAAAAAACAACATAAAATAAAAAGGCAGCCGCCCCAGCACAACACTGGGCCGGTGAAAGGCCAACATGGCCTACTTACACACCCCGCCATTAAGTTAACATAACACCCTAACCCCCCCCCCCCTTTTTGCTCAGCTCCCACTCTCCCTCCCATGAGACCACCGGAAGTTTGTCAAGTGTTCCGCCTCCCATTCCTCTCCAGGATTCAATCACTTCACCCCACATCACCCGATTTTACCCAGTACGACGGCCATACTTAACATGGCAAGTCTATCTATACGCCGCAAAATACCAGCTTTAACTATACGCCGGAAAAAGCCGACTAGAGACGATGTTAGAAAATGCGACTGGCAGCAGCAGTCTTAGAACAGTTCCTAACACAAGTAGTAACAAACTCCTTTACTTTTTCTACAGTCACTTCTTGTAGGTTCTCAACCTACGGAGCTCCCAGTCTCTCTCACTAGACTTGCTGATTCACTGCCACTGAGCTCCTCCAATCTTCCCTCAAGTATCTTCCTCAAGCGTCACCCCCACTTCCCTGCTGGGTCCCTAGCTTGGCACTCCAGATACTTCTCAAGCGTTACCCCCGCTTCCCTGCTGGGTCCCTAGCTTGGCACTTCAGATACTTCTCAAGCGTCACCCCCACTTCCCTGCTGGGTCCCTAGCTTGGCACTCCAGATACTTCTCAAGCGTCACCCCCGCTTCCCTGCTGGGTCCCTAGCTTGGCACTCCAGATACTTCTCAAGCGTCACCCCCGCTTCCCTGCTGGGTCCCTAGCTTGGCACTCCAGATACTTCTCAAGCGTCACCCCCGCTTCCCTGCTGGGTCCCTCGCTTGGCACTCCAGATACTTCTCAAGCGTCACCCCACTTCCCTGCTGGGTCCCTAGCTTGGCACTCCAGATACTTCTCAAGCGTCACCCCCTCTTCCCTGCTGGGTCCCTAGCTTGGCACTCCAGATACTTCTCAAGCGTCACCCCCGCTTCCCTGCTGGGTCCCTAGCTTGACACTCCAGATACTTCGCAAGCGTCACCCCGCTTCCCTGCTGGGTCCCTAGCTTGGCACTCCAGATACTTCTCAAGCGTCACCCCCTCTTCCCTGCTGGGTCCCTAGCTTGCTTGGCACTCCAGATACTTCTCAAGCATCACCCCCGCTTCCCTGCTCAATCCCTAGCTTGGCACTCCAGATACTTCTCAAGTGTCATCCCCGCTTCCCTCCTCAGTCCCTGGCTTGACACACAAGGCTGCTCTGCAAGCTTCACCTCCGCTGGTTGGGTCCCTGGTTTGACACCTGCTGAAGTTTCCCGATTTTTCAAGGTCCCCGGTTGGTGAGAATAATGCTTCGGTACTTGCTTCAGCTGCTCACTGTGGTCCCTGATAATAAGGTCGATGGACCCTTGGACCTTTAGTGGCTTCCCCTCTACCTCTGACCACGACAGGCTCCCCGGCCGGCAGAACCGTCACTTCTGGTTGGACTGCAAGCCACAATCCCAACCCTGCGCTGCACTCTTGCTTCTGGATAGGCCCTCAGACAGTCTAACAGACAGATGTGCCTGGGCTAGACCCAATCTCCGGGCCTAGCAGCCCGGGCTGTACAACACACGTCCACCCAGACAGCGCCATCCAGGTGGCACAGAACAATGATCACCTGACCCTGCCCAAATATAAAGGGTTCTCCCAGCAGGCCAAGGGATTTAAAAAAAAAACCTCCATTGCCTGAGATACCCCATATACTCCTAATCTGTCCTTGCTTTGCCCTTCTCTTATCTAATGTCTCCTGGTACCCGGCCACCCAGCTGCAGAAGAGAGAAGTGCAGCAATTCCAGACTTAAAGGGCCAGATTCACAAAGAGATACGACGGTGTATCTCCTGATACACCGTCGTATCTCTGACTTACACTGGTCCTATCTATGCGCCTGATTCATAGAATCAGTTACGCATAGATAGGGCTAAGATCCGACAGGTGTAACTGTGTTACACCGTCGGATCTTATTTTCAATTTTGATTTACGTTGAATAATATGTAAATCAGCGAGATACGCAAATTCACGAACGTACGCGGACCCGACGCAGTGTTGTTACGACGTTTCCGTAGCGGCTTTCCCGGCGTATACTTACCCTTGCTTCTATGAGGCGCAGCCAATGTTAAGTATAGCCGTCGTTCCTGCGTCGAATTAATTTTTTTTTACGTCGTTTGCGTAAGTCGTTCTCGAATACGGATGGACGTTGTTTACGTAAGCGTCGAAACCACTGACGTCCTAGCGACGTCAGTGGGAGCAATGCACGCCGGGAAATTCCGCGGACGGCGCATGCTCATTTAAATCGGCGCGGGAACGCGCCTGATTTAAATAGTACACTCCCCCTAGCCGCGGAATTTGAATTCCGCTGGGGGATTTACGATCCGCCGCCGCAAGTTTGGAGGTAAGTGGTTTGTGAATTACCCACTTGCCTCGCAAACTTGCGGGAGCGGATCTTAAATCGGGTAGATCGAGCGGATCTAAAGATCCGCTGATCTATGTGAATCTAGCCCAAAGGGTCACTAAAGGAAATTTTTTTTAATTTTTAAGTACCGAAGTTTGGCGCCATTCCGTGAGTGTGCGCAATTTTAAAGCGTGACACGTTAGGTATCTATTTACTCGGCGTAACATCATCTTTCATCTTTCACATTATACAAAAAAATTGGGCTAACTTTACTGTTTTGTTATTTTTTAATTCATGAAACTATTGCGCAAATACCGTGCAAGTAAAAAAGTTGCAATGACCGCCACTTTATTCCCTATTTTTAGTCTGCTAAAAAAATATATATATAATGTTCGGGGGTTCTGATTAATTTTCTAGCAAAAAAAGCGTGATTTTTACATGAAGGAGAGAAGTGCCAAAATAGGCGCGGTTGTAAAGTGGTTAAACATGAACTGCTATAACAATTGTATCTGCGGTGTGTGTGGGTGGAAATGTATATCCCAGAACTACCTAATAACATGGAGGAGAATGTCTGTGTGCCGAAAAACATCCACATTAAACATTTCAGCAAATACCTTGACCCGCCAGGGGCCCCCGAGAGACGGTGTTTTATTTCCATATCTGCACCAAGACCCTGGGAACACAGGGAAAGGCCGCGGTCCTGCAGAATCAATTAGAGGCAAATAATGTTGTGCAAGAAAACAAGGGGCCAGATTCTCAAAGGGCTTACGACGGCGCAACGCCATTTGCGCCGTCGCAAGTCCTAATCTGGGCCGGCGTATCTATGCGACTGATTCTAATGCCGCGTACAGACGGTCATTTTATGCGATGTAAAAAAACGACGTTTTCTGTGAAGTAAAAAACAACGTTTTTGAAACTTCAATTTTCAAAAACGATGTTGCCTACACACCATCGTTTTTTCACAGTGCTCTAGCAAAGCGAGGTTACGTTCTCACCACGTTTTTTCCATTGAAGCTCGCTTCATAACTAGCTTCTGGGCATGCGCGGGTGTAAAAACGTTGTTTGAAACGTCGTTTTTTGCTACACACGGGCCCATATTCTCTCTAAAAATCTGCGGGCTGCACTTAAGGCACTTACACTCCGCTGTCCCAACTTACAGGAGCAAGTGCTGTATTCCCCAAACACTTGCTCCATAAGTTGGGACGGCGGAGTGTAAATGCCCCGGCGTAGCCTGGCGGATCTCCAAGGGGGCGGCTTGTATTCAAATTAAGCACGCCCCCGATTCTAATTAACTGCGCATGCGCCGGGCTTCAAAAAGCCCAGTGCGCATGCTCCAGTTCTCGGCGGAAAACGTCAATGACGCCGACGTGTGCGTCATTGACGTAAGGTCGTATTAAAGAACGACTTAGTAAAACGACGTACCCGACGAAAAAACACGACGCGGACCCGACGCCATCCGTAACATGGCCTACGTGGGACTTGCGGAAACTTACTCCTCATATAGCAGGAGTAAGTTTCCGCTTACGCAAACGACGTTAGCGACGGTTACGCGACGCGAACTCGTTCGGGAATCGGCGTAGAAGGATCATTTGCATACGCAAATGAGTTCTTCACGTAAATGCCATCTAGCGGCGGCCGGCGTCATTACATTTAAGATCCGCCAGTGTAAGTGACTTACACATGGCGGATCTTAAGTGTATCTATGCGAAAATGATTCTAAGAATCAGTCGCATAGATACACGGGCCAAAAAAGGGAGATACGATGGAGTATCCTGAGATACTCCATCGTAACTTCTATGAGAATATGGCCCCTGGTCAATTTCTGTGAAGTAAAAAACGACGTTTTGAAAAACGACACATAAAATTGAAGCATGCTTCAATTTTTTTGGGTCGTTTTACAGAAGACATAAAATGACGTTTTCTCCCACACACGGTCAATTAAATTGACGTTTTTTAAAAACGTCGTTTTTTTACATCGCATAAAACGACCGTCTGTACGCGGCATTAGAATCAGTTACGCATAGATATCCATTAGATCTGACAGGCGTAAGGCTCTTACGCTGTCGGATCTTAAATGCAATTTTTTTTTTCGCCGCTAGGTGTCGCCTCCGTCTGTATGCAAATTACCGAACGTACGCGCGGTCGACGCAGTGAAGTTACGACGTTTACGTTAGATTTGCGACGCGTAAAGTTGCCCCTGCTATATGAGGGGCAACCAATGTTAAGTATGGCCGTCGTTCCCGCGTCGAAATTTAAAAATGTACGTCGTTTGCGTAAGTCGTCCATGAATGGCGCTAGACGCCATTTACGTTAACGTCAAAACCAATGACGTCCTTGCGACGTCATTTAGCGCAATGCACGTCGGGAAATTTCAGGGACGGCGCATGCGCAGTACGTTCGGCGCGGGAACATGCCTAATTTAAATGATCCACACCCCCTACCTGGATCATTTGAATTAGGCGGGCTTGCGCCGGAGGATTTACGCTACGCCGCCGCAACTTTACAGGCAAGTGCTTTGTGAATAAAGCTCTTGCCCGTAAAACTTGTGGCCGCGTAGCGTAAACGAGATACGTTACGCCCGCATAGTTTTACGCCAGGATACGAGAATCTGGCCCAAGATTTATAAATCTGTAGCATGCAGGATATCAATCATGTCCTCAACACAGGCTTGTTACTTATTAGAGAAATATTGAAGTAGAATATTTTATGCTGAAAACCCAAAGACAGAGATGTATCCTATTGCAGCTTACCATTCCTTAGATGTGGTGGCTGCATTCGTTTTCTTTTATTACTTTATTTTCCCCTTGTGATCCAGCCAGTAAGTCTGTTTTTCAACTTTCTTAACCACTTAACCCCCCGGACCATATTGCTGGTCAAAGACCAGAGCACTTTTTGCGATTCGGCACTGCGTCGCTTTAAAAAATAAAAACCGCAGAGGTGATCAAATACCACCAAAAGAAAGCTCTATTTGTGGGGGGAAAAAAGGACGTCAATTTTGTTTGGGAGCCACGTCGCACGACCGCGCAATTGTCAGTTAAAGCGACGCAGTGCCGAATCGCAAAAAGTGGCCTGGTCTTTGGCCAGCCAAATGGTCCGGGGGTTGAAGTGGTTAAAGCGCCTGAAAACTGCCTCTCATGCCTCCACAGTGTGAAAGTCTGAGTGCTTTCACACTGGGTGTGGTGCACTTGCAGGACGGGGAAAAAAGTCCTACAAGCAGCATCTACAGCGCTGCTACACTGCCCCTGCCCATTGGAATGATCAGGGGTGATCCGGGGGGGGGGGGGTGTGAAGCTCAATCTCATCGCTTTCTGTATCACCATTGTGGTCACCCTCAAAGGGCCGGTTGTATCTGTAAGACTAGACCCTCCCTTACATCAGATGTGAAGAGCTACCCCCACCATCAGAAGTCAAGAGTCCCCCACCCTCCCTTACATCACAGTGCACCCCCCCCCCTTTTACCTTGTGCTGCTGCTGGGAAGAAGCTGGAGATGGAGTGGGTAAGCAGAAAGTGCTGAGTCTGCAGGACAGGAGGTCATTGGTATCAGTGGGAGGAATAGTGCCCTATTGTCAATATCAGTGGGAGGAACAACGCTTCTTATCTGTGGGAGGAATTCCCAAGGGCCGGATAAAGGCGTGCAAAGGGCCACATCCGGTCCACATGCAGCAGTTTGGAGATCCCTGTATTAGAGCATTGAAATACTTGCATGATCATCCTTCTTGATTTGGTATTAGCAGCATAGACAGGACATGTGGCTGAGACCTTCTCTCTCTCCCCTTCCTCCTTCCAGGATCTTCTCCCAACTACCCCCCTGAGTCAGGAAGTGATTTACATCATTTTACATTACAGTGTGATATTAGCAGCTGGCAGTAGAGGGCAGCAGATCCCTACACAAGGACATGGGGTGCTATGACTCAGGAACCAAGTGTCCCAATGCAGTGATCTGTTATTAGAAAGTAGGGATGAGCCGAACCCCCCCGCGTTCGGTTCGCACCAGAACCTTTGAACGGACCGAACGTTCGCGCGAACATTTAGAACCCCATTGACGTCAATGGGACTCGAACGTTCAAATTCAAAAGTGCTCATTTTAAAGCCCCATATGCAAGTTATTGACGGAAAACGTCTTTGAGAACCCGGGTCTTGCCCCAGGGAACATGTATCAATGGAAAAAAGTTTTAAAAACGGTCGTTTTTTCTGGAGCAGCGATTATAATGATGCAGCATCATTAAAAACACTGTTCCAGAAAAAACAACCATTTTTTTTAAAAAAATTCCATTGATACATGTTCCCTGGGGCAAGACCCGGGTTCTCAAAGACGTTTTCACAGGCATACTATAGACACCCAGCAGGTACAATATTTAAAGGAATTTTTAATTTTTTTATTTATTTTTTATTTAACCGGTTAAGCCCCGGACCTTTAGGCAGCTAAATGCCCAAGCCAGGTTTTGCGATTCGGCACTGTGTCGCTTTAAAAGACAATTTCGCGGTCGTGCGACGTGGCTCCCAAACAAAATTGGCGTCCTTTTTTTCCACACAAATACAGCTTTCTTTTGGTGGTATTTGATCACCTCTGCGGTTTTTATTTTTTGCGCTATAAACAAAAATAGAGCGACAATTTTGAAAAAAATGCAATATTTTTTACTTTTTGCTATAATAAATATCCCCAAAAAACATATATAATTTTTTTTTTCCTCAGTTTAGGCCGATACGTATTCTTCTACATATTTTTGGTAAAAAAAATCGCAATAAGCGTTTATCGATTGGTTTGCGCAAAATTTATAGCGTTTACAAAATAGGGGATAGTTTTATTGCATTTTTATTATTTTTTTTTTACTACTAATGGCGGCGATCAGCGATTTTTTCCGCGACTGCGACATTATGGCGGACAATTCAGACAATTTTGACACATTTTTGGGACCATTGTCATTTTCACAGCAAAAAATGCATTTAAATTGCATTGTTTATTGTGAACATGACAGTTGCAGTTTGGGAGTTAACCACAGGGGGGCGCTGTAGGAGTTAGGGTTCACCTAGTGTGTGTTTACAACTGTAGGGGGTGTGGCTGTAGGACTGACATCATCGATCAAGTCTCCCTATAAAAGGGATGACACAATCGATGCAGCCGCCACAGTGAAGCACGGGGAAGCCGTGTTTACATACGGCTCTCCCCGTTCTTCAGCTCCGGGGAGCGATCGCGACGGAGCGGCTATAAACGAATAGCCGCGCCATCGTCCTGGATCGCTCCCCGCGGGACCCCCAATCGGACCCCCGACCCGCGGAAAGGCAGGGACGTAATTGTATGCCCATATGCCTGTACGTGCCATTCTGTGGACGTACATTTACATGCGGCGGTCGTTAAGTGGTTAAGCATCATGATGCTTAAGTTAAAAAAAAATGAAAAATTAGTTTAAATATTATACCTGCTGGGTGTCTATAGCATGCCTGTGTAGCTTTAGGTGCACACTGCAGAGGACACAGGCAATACAACACGTGAGAATACTGCAGCTAGCACAATCAACTACCTGCCAGTAAATTAGGAAGAACTGATCTAGCTAAGCTATACAGTGTATAAATATATGTACAACACCTGGGATGTATATATATCCTCTACACACTGTAACATTACCTGCCTGCTCTATCTACCTAGAAAAAATGACTCTCTCTCTCTCTCTCTCTGACCGATCTATTCTCTAACCAGCGCCGGAAAACACTACACATGGCCGACCTGCAGGCGGCCTTTTATAGTGTGGGGCATGTACTAAACCCCCTAAACCATGGGTGCTCAACCTGTGGCCCTCCAGCTGTTGCAAAACTACAATTCCCATCATGCCTCTGACTTTGGGAGTCATGCTTGTAACTGTCAGCGGCTTGCAATGCCTCATGGGACTTATAGTTCCGCAAAAGCTGGAGGGCCACAGGTTGAGCACCCATGCCCTAAACCATAATTGGCCAAAGCCACCGTGGCTTTGGCCAATTACGGCTCTCTGTACTGGCGGCGCTGTGACTGGCCAAGCATGCGGGTCATAGTGCATGCTTGGCCAATCATTAGCCGCAGTGAATTATAGGCCCGTGGCGCGTCACTCGAATTTGGCGTGAATGACCCGTTTTGTTCGTATTTCGAAGAACAATCGAACATACGATATACGTTCGACTCGAACACGAAGCTCATCCCTATTAGAAAGCAATGTTTGGTCATTTGGGATTCCTGGATCTGGTAATAATATGTAGAGTGTGTAGAGTGTTTCATTACAGAACAGCGTTAAGAGGATGTTGTTAAAATGTTTTGGCAGGTGCTCTGACATCTCCCACCCGCGTGATCCCGGAGAGAGGACAACCCCAGAGTAAGATGAGGTCCGGTTTGCTGGCTTGCCTGCTGTTCTTGGAGGTGGCCTATGTGTCTGGACAAGGTTAGTACTGACGTGATAACAAGCGTCCCGAATCAGAGACATACCTCTCATCAAGAGGAAACCATCCGCACCGGCGGCTGCACATGTCTTCCATAAATCAAGAGGGAGAAATGGAAATTCCAGATTTCCTTGCTGTCAACCAGGAAATATTTTGGGCAATTATGTTTTCTCTTCTTCCGCAGCTGCCGGCTAAATGTCAGAATGATAACTTTCTCTCATACCTGATGACTGATTGTAGAAACTTTGACAACATGAATGCGCTAATTGTTTCCATCAACTTTTAACAATGGCCCGGATTCAAGAAGCAATTGCACCTGTGTAACCATAGTTACACAGCGCAATTGCTTACTTGCCCCGGCGTAATGAATGCTCCTGATTCAGGAACCTCGTTACGCCGACTGCAGCCTAAGATATGCGCGGCATAAGGCTCTTATGCCCGCATATCTTAGGCTGTATTCTTGCGATGGCCGCTAGGTGGCGTTCCCGTTGTGCTCAGCGTATAGTATGCAAATTGCATACTAACGCCGATTCACAACGTTACGCGAGCCCTGCGTACGCAGTTTACGTTGTTTCCGTACGGCATCTTTCGCTAATAGCAGGGGCAGCCAATGTTACGTATACCCGTCGTTCCCGCGTCGCAAAATTTAAAATTTACGTAGTTTGCGTAAGTGATTCGTGAATGGCGCTGGACGCCATTCACGTTCACTTTGAAGCAAATGACGTCCTTGCGACGTCATTTGCCGCAATGCACGTCGGGAAAGTTTCCCGACGGAGCATGCGCTCTACGATCGGCGCGGGAACGCGCCTAATTTAAATGATTCCCGCCCCCTACGGGATCATTTAAATTGCGCGCGCTTACGCCGGGCATTTTGCCGGCGCGCCCACGGAATTTACGGAGCTACTGCTCCGTGAATCAAGGGCAGCGCAGTAAATTTGCGGGGGCGCAGGGCAAAAACGTTGCCCTGCGCCTCCGTAAAAAAAGCGCACATCTACCTGAATCCGGGCCAATGACTTTTAGCACTGCATTAACCACTCTTTCAGATTCGGTGTTTACAAGACTAAAACATTTTTTTTTGCTAAAAAATTACTTAAAACCCTCAAACATTATATCTTTTTTTTTTCTAACACCCTAGAGAATAAAATGACGATCATTGCAATACTTTTTGTCGCACCGTATTTGCGCAGCGGTCTTACAAGCGCACTTTTTTTGGAAAAAATTCACTTTTTTTTAATTAAAAAATAAGACAGCAATAAATCTAGCCCAATTTTTTTACATATTGTGAAAGATAATGTTACGCCGAGTAAAATGATACCCAACATGTCACGCTTAAAAATTGCGCCCACTCGTGGCATGGCGTCAAACTTTTACCCTTAAAAATCTCGATAGGCGACGTTTTAAAAATTCTAATGGTTGCATGTTTTGAGCTACAGAGGAGGTCTAGGGCTAGAATTATTGCTCTCGCTCTAACGATCATGGCGATACCTCACATGTGTGGTTTGAATATCGTTTTCATATGCGGACGCTACTCACGTATGAGTTCGCTTCTGCTCGCGAGCTCGTCGGGACAGGGCGCTTTAAAACTTTTTTTTTTTCTTATTTATTTTTATTTATTTTATTATTTTTTTACACTGGAAAAAAAAAAATTGATCACTTTTATTCCTATTACAAGGAATGTAAACATCCCTTGTAATAGAAAAAAGCATGACAGGTCCTCTTAAATATGAGATCTGGGGTCAAAAAGACCTCACATCTCATATTTAGACATAAAAATATATTTTTTTTTTTTTTACAATTATTTTTTTAAAATTTTTTGGGGGTTTTTAATCACTTGCCGCCCGCCAATGACATATTGACTTCGGCAAAGTGGTTGTAGAATCCTGACTGGACGTCATATGACGTCCTCAGGATTCTGAGCCCCGGGGGCGCGCATCGCGGCGATCGTTGTTGCAGGGTGTCAGTCTGACACCCCGCAACACCGATCAAGGTAAAGAGTCTCTCACGGAGACTCTTTACCACGTGATCAGCCGTGTCCAATCACGGCTGATCACGATGTAAATAGGAAAAGCCGGTAATCTGTCAGACGCGAGTAGAGGAGAGCCGATCGGCTGCTCCTGTGACGGGGGGGTTTGTGCTGATCGATCATCAGCACAGCCCTCCCCCCGAGGATGCCCACTGGACCACCAGGGATGGCCATATAGACCACCAGGGATAAAAAAAAAAGGATGCCACCCTAGACCACCAGGGATGAGGAGGACACAAAAAATGGATGCCAATCAGTGTTTGGCACTGATTGGCATCCATTAGTACAACACATACAATAGTGCCCATCTATGCCCATCCGTGCCATCTATCAGTGCCCATCCATGCCACCTATCAGTGCCCATCCATGCCGCCTATCAGTGCCCATCCGTGCCGCCTATCAGTGCCCATCCGTGCCACCTATCAGTGCCCATCCGTGCCGCCTATCAGTGCCCATCCATGCCGCCTATCAGTGCCCATCCATGCCGCCTATCCGTGCCCGTCCGTGCCGCCTATCCGTGCCCGTCCGTGCCCAGCCGTGCCGCCTATCTGTGCCCATCTGTGCCATCTATCTGTGCCCATCCGTGCCGTCTATCCAAGCCCATCCGTGCCGCCTATCCGTGCCGCCTATCAGTGCCCATCCGTGCCGCCCATCAGTGCTGCATATTAGTGCCCATCAATGCCACCACATCAGTGCCACCTCATCGGTGCCCATCAGAGCCGCCTTATCAGTGCCCGTCAGTGCAGTACCATCAGTGCCCATCAGTGAAGGAGAAAACTTACTTATTTACAATGTTTTATAACAGAAACAAAAAAAACTTATTTTTTTGAAATTTTCGGTATTTTTTTATTTTTTTTTGCAGAAAATAAATATCCCAGAGGTGATCAAATACCACCAAAAGCAAGCTCTATTTGTGGGTACAAAATGATAAAAATTTAGTTTGGGTACAGTGTAGCACGACCGCGCAATTGTCATTCAAAGTGCAACAGCGCTGAAAGCTAAAAATTGGTCTGGGCGGGAAGGTGTATACGTGCCCTGTATGGAAGTGGTTAAAAACGTTTTTTAGGAGCCCCAATAGGGGTCTTTAGTGAAATATCGGGAGTCTAAACACCAGGAATGTGCACCACAAAGGGTGATTAGGGTGTGCCCAGGCACACCTGGCACACCCTGTGCGCAGGCCTATGATGAGGGTAATAGTGGGGTTATTGATAGTGAAAGGCCTGCAGGAGAATATATTGTAATAATATGGTCCTCTAATTATCAGTGACTTGACAATGTGCAGGCAAACTATGGCAATCCAGACAATATGTAGGCTACAAATGAACAATGATATAAAATAAAAGCAAGTTTTTGGCTTCATATATAATCACTTTAACCACTTAAGACCCGGACCAAAATGCAGCTAAAAGCCCAGGCCAGGTTTTGCGATTCGGCACTGCGACGCTTTAACAGACAATTGCGCGGTCGTGCGACATGGCTCCAAAAACAAAATTGGCGTCCTTTTTTCCCCACAAATAGAGCTTTCTTTTGGTGGTATTTGATCACCTCTGCGTTTTTTATTTTTTGCACTATAAACAAAAATAGAACGACAGTTTTGAAAAAAAATCAATATTTTTTACTTTTTGCTATAATAAATATCCCCCAAAAATATATATATAAAAAAAAAATTTCCTCAGTTTAGGCCGATACGTATTCTTCTACATATTTTTGGTAAAAAAATCGCAATAAGCGTTTATCGGTTGGTTTGAGCAAAATGTATAGCGTTTACAAAATAGGGGATAGTTTTATTGCATTTTTATAAAAAAAAAATTTTTACTACTAATGGCGGCGATCAGCGATTTTTTTCATGACTGTGACGTTATGGCGGACACTTTGCACAATTTTGACACATTTTTGGGACCATTATCATTTTCACAGCAAAAAATGCATTTAAATTGCATTGTTTATTGTGGAAATGACAGTTGCAGTTTGGGAGTTAACCACAGGGGGCGCTGTAGGAGTTAGGGTTCACCTAGTGTGTGTTTACAACTGTAGGGGGTGTGGCTGTAGGACTGACGTCATCGATCGAGTCTCCCTATAAAAGGGATCACACGATCGATGCGCCGCCACAGTGAAGCACGGGGAAGCCGTGTTTACATACGGCTCTCCCCGTCATTCTGCTCCGGGGAGCGATCGCGGGGGGGGGGGGGGGTGGCTAGAAACAAATAGCCGCCCCCTCATCCCGGATCGCTCCCAGAGCTACCGACCGCCGCATGTAACACGGGGGGGGGGGGGGTCCTGATCGGACCCCCGACCCGCGGAAAGGCAGGGACGTACGGGTACGCCCATCTGCCTGTACATGCCATTCTGTGGACGTATATATACATGCGGAGGTCGTTAAGTGGTTAATGCTGCGTACACACGACCGTTTTTCAGGTTGTAAAAAATTACGTTTTTTTTTAATGTCATTAAAAACGATCATGTGTGGGCTCCAGAGCATTTTTCACAATGTAAAAAATGGCCATTAAAAATTTTGAACATGCTTTAATTTTTTCACAACGTTTTTAACGTTGTCGTTTTTAACGTCGTAAAAAATGGTCGTGTGTGGGCTTTAACCACATGAAAAAAAACGTGCATGCTCAGAAGCAAGTTATGAGATGGGAGCGCTCGTTCATCACGCTGTAACAGACAGAAAAGCGCGGTTTAAGCAAAAGCAGCCCCAAGGGTGGCGCCATCCGAATGGAACGTCCCCTTTATAGTGCCGTCGTACGTGTTGTACTTCACCGCGCTTTGCTAGAGCATTTTTTTTTTTCACGGTCGTGTGTAGGCAAGGCCGTTTTAACGATCGGGTTGAAAAAAAACATAGTTGTTTCTAGACCCTTAAAAATTTCATTTTTTACAACCCGAAAAACAGTCGTGTGTACGCGGCATAAGACTCTTATGGCCCGGATTCAGATACATTTGCGTATCTTTCGGCGGGCGTAGCGTATCTCAGATACACTACGCCGCCGTAACTTACAGCGGCAGGTCCCGTATTCAGAAAGAACTTGCGCTGTAAGTTACGGCGGCGTAGTGTAACTGGGCCGGCGTAAGCCCGCCGAATTCAAATGTGGAGGAGGTGGGCGTGTTTTATGTTAATTACTCGTGACCCCACGTAAATGACGCTTTTTACGAATGGCGTATGCGCCGTCCGTGGACGTATCCCAGTGCGCATGCTCCAAATTACGCCGCAAAGCCTCATTGGTTTCGATGTGAACGTAACTTACGCAAAGCCCTATTCGCGAACGACTTACGCAAATGACGTAATCGACGGAAAATTCGATGCTGGCCCGACGTCCATACTTAACATTGGCTACGCCTCATATAGCAGGGGTAACTTTACGCCGGAAAAAGCCTAAACGACGTAAAAAAAATGCGCCGGGTGGTCGTACGTTTCTGAATCGGCGTACCTACCTAATTTGCATATTCAACGCGGAAGTCTTGGAAAGCGCCCCTAGTGGTCAACGTAAATATTGCACCCTGAGGTACGACGGCGTAAGAGACTTACGCCGCTCGTATCTAGGCAACTGTGAGGCGTATCTGATTCTATGAATCAGGCGCCGAGTTGCGACGGCCCGCACTCAGAATTACGACGGCGTATCTGGAGATACGCCGTCGTAACTGCTTTCTGAATCCGGGCCTATAACTGCTAATAGTATAACGATCTCTACTAAATGTACAATCCCTCATAGAAGAGCGCTAAATAATAAACGTTCAAAGAAATTCCGAAAGAATCAATAATTTATTCTTCCCTTGTACCTTGCAGTGTACACTGCAGGGACTTACCTTTTAAACTCATTTCTAATGTATCATTATTGATTGATTTCCTCCTGGCTGTATTCTAAGGGACGTGTATTTCCCAGCTATGGGATTCCCTCAACTCCAGAAACATCAATTCATCTCTCTGCAAATGTTGGGGTTAGAAGTTATTTTCTTGAAAAAAAAAAAAAAAGTATTCCGCATTTCATTACTGAATTTCTGCTGAACTTGTTAATGAACTTCTAATGGCAGCAAGTGCTAACTGAAAGCTTAACCACTTAAGCCCCGGACCAAAATGCAGGTAAAGGACCTGGCCAGTTTTTGCAATTCGGCACTGCGTCGCTTTAACTGACAATTGCGCGCTCGCGCGACGTGGCTCCCAAACAAAATTGGCGTCCTTTTTTCCCCACAAATAGAGCTTTCTTTTGGTGGTATTTGATCACCTCTGCGATTTTTATTTTTTGCGCTATAAACAAAAAAAGAGCGACGATTTTGAAACAAAAGCAACATTTTTTACTTTTTGCTATAATAAATATCCCCCAAAAACATATATAAAATTATTTTTTTTCCCTCAGTTTAGGCCGATACGTATTCTTCTACTTATTTTTGGTAAAAAAAAAAATCGCAATAAGCGTTTATCGATTGGTTTGCGCAAAATTTATATAGCCAGATTCAGGTAGACCTGCCTAACGTTAGGCAGGCGTAGCGTATCTCATATACGCTACGCCGCCGTAAGTTAGAGAGGCAAGTGCTGTATTAACAAAGCACTTGCATCCTAAGTTGCGGCGTAGCGTAAATGTGCCGGCGTAAGCGCGCCTCATTCAAATTGTGAAGAGGTGGGCGGGTTTTATGCTAATGAATCGTGACCCGACAAGATTGACGTTTTGAAAGAGCGGCGCATGCGCCGTCCGTGGACATATCCCAGTGCGCATGCTCCAAATTACGCCGCAAAGACTCATTGGTTTTGACGTGAACGTAAATTACGCCCAGCCCCATTCACGGACGACTTACGCAAGCGACGTAAAAATTAAAAAATTTGACGCGGTTCTGACGTCCATACTTAACATTGGCTGCGTCATCTTTTTGGTGGAATATCTTTACGCCTGAAAACGCCTTACGTAAATGGCGTATCTTTACTGCGACGGGCAAGCGTACGTTCGTGAATAGGCGTATCTCGCTGATTTACGCATTCTAGGCGTAAATCAGCGTACACGCCCCTAGCGGCCGGCGCAAATAGACAGCTAAGATACGACGGCGCCGGCGGTCGTATCTTAGCTACATTTAAGTGTATCTCAATTTGAGAATACACTTAAATATACGACGGCGCAGATTCGGAGTTACGACGGCGTATCTACTGATACGCCGGCGTAACTCTACGTGAATCTGGCTAATAGTGTTTACAAAATAGGGGATAGTTTTATTGTATTTTCATTAATATTTTTTTTTTACTACTATTGGCGGCGATAAGCGATTTTTTTCGTGACCGCGACATAATAGCGGACACATCTGACAAGTTTGACACATTTTTGGGACCATTGTCATTTTCACAGCAAAAAATGCTATAAAAATGCTACTTACTGTTTACTGTGAAAATGACAATTGCAGTTTGGGAGTTAACCACTAGGGGGCACTGAAGGGGTTAGGTGTGACCTCATATGTGTTTCTAACTGTAGGGGGGCGGGGCTGGACGTGTGACGTCATTGATCGTGCTTCCCTATATCAGGGAACACACGATCAATGACAGCGCCACAGTGATGAACGGGGAAGCCGTGTTTACACACAGTTCTCCCCGTTCTTCAGCTCCGGGGACCGATCGCGGGACTCCAGCGTCGATCGGGTCCGCGGGTCCCGCGGCCGCGGTCATGGAGCTTTGGACCGGGTCGCGGGACATGGCTGGGCACTTAAAGAGGACGTACCTGTACGTGCTTGTGCCCAGCCGTGACATTCTGCCGACGTATATGTGCAGGAGGCGGTCCTTAAGTGGTTAAAGCGGATGTCCACCCTAAAAAAAAAAATAGCTAAAAATGCTACAAAAAAATTGAAAAAATTAATTAAATTTTTAAAAAAAAAATTATACTTACCAGAAATGGCTGTTACTAGGCAGATCGTCCTAATCTGCCTCTTCCTTGTCCGCGGTGGTCTTCTTTCTTCTCCTTGTCGCGCTGCCTCCTGGGAAATGGGGAGCGGTGTCTTCTGGGACCTTGTGTGTGTCCCAGGAGACATCCGCCCATTCACGTAGCGCCGCGCGACTCACGCATGCGCAATAGGGAATCGGGCAGTGATGCCACAACGCTTCACTTCCCGATTCCCTCACCGAGGATGGCGGCGGGGGAAGCCGAGACTCGAGCGATTGTTCGGCTTCGGCTGCCAACATCGCGGGTACCCCGGACAGGTAAGTCTCCTTATTAAAAGTCAGCAGCTACAGTGTTTGTAGCTGCTGACGTTTGTTTTTATTTTTTTTTAACGCCGGACCTCCGCTTTAAAGTGGAAGGCAAACCTAACTAAGCTGAAAGAGGAGCTCCGGGCTCCTTCAGAAAACATGAAAAGTCAGCAGGTACAAATACTGTAGCTGCTGACTTTTAATATTAGGACACTTACCTGTCCAGGGATCCAGCGGTGTCTTCAACCGGTCTTTTTTTTTAATCAACTCTCAGGTGCTGCCGCTGCCATTTCAGGGAAGTTTAACCGGCTGTGAAGCCATTTCCAACTGCGCATGCTCGAACCGCGCTGGGCATTGTGAATGTATGTAATTCTGTATGACTTTGCTGCGTCGCAGTCAGCCGGAAGTGGCAGAGGGTACCTGTCAAAACCAGCGGGAGCTTATCAGCACGTCCCGCTGATCATTCAGTACACAGGCAGAATGGCAGTCTGCTTATGTAAACTAGGCAGACTGTCATTCAGTCAGTACAGAAGGCATGGATCCTGTGTTTCCTGCAAAGCAGAAACACCGATCCATGCCTTCCCCTAGTAAAAGCACCTCCCCCACTACACTGAAACATTAGCTAGGCACACAGTTAGCAAGCACTACCTAGGCACACACTTAACCTTTTGAGTGCCCCTGATGTTTAGCCCCTTCCCAGCCAGTGTCAGTACAGTGACAGTGCATATTATTAGCACTGATCACTGTATTAGTGTCACTGGTCCCCAAAAACGTGTCAGGTAGTGTCTGATTTGTCCGCTACCATATCGCAGTCTGGCTACAAGTCGCTGATCGCCACCATAACTAGATTTTAATGCATAAAGCTCTAATTTCTCTGAAGACTGGAGTGCGGTCAACCTTCTTTTGCACTTATTTTGCTTTTCAGAGGGGTTTGACAGATGGCGAGGAGGCGTTGTTTTGCCTCTTTACTGTCTGCTTTAACCCCTTGGACTGCACACCAGCACGCCGCGGCCACAGCCACATGCATTGCACGCTGTTACGGGGCACTTGCAGAGTGGCCTCATTCACTTAAATGAATTAGATGATGTGGAATGTAGAGCTAGAAGTGATGTACAGTGAGAGTGTACCAGTGATATGTAAGTGGTAATTGGTTGATAGAAATCAATCTCCAATATAATAATCATACATAAGTGAATAGAAACACATATAAATCAAGTCCAAAAAGGGAATCAATCCTGAAGTGAGCATAAACAGTCCACCACAAAGAAGTGGTTATTCCCAAGCAAATACTGGTGATATAGACAAGCATGTAGAACATCCGGAATAATATGTCATCCAACCAATAAGAGGAGTATGTACTCTTACCGGAAAAGGTGGACTCGAGTGTCAGCGAAAAGGTGGACTCGAGTGTCAGCGAAAAGGTGGACTCGAGTGTCAGCGAAAAGGTGGACTCGAGTTTCAGCGAAAAGGTGGACTTGAGTTTTAGCGAAAAGGTGGACTCGAGTTTTAGCGAAAAGGTGGACTCGAGTTTCAGCGAAAAGGTGGACTCGAGTTTCAGCGAAAAGGTGGACTCGAGTTTCAGCGAAAAGGTGGACTCGAGTTTCAGCGAAAAGGTGGACTCGAGTTTCAGCGAAAAGGTGGACTCGAGTTTCAGAAAATAGGACTTCTATCTGCTCCAGTAGAAGTCCTATTTGGACGAAACACGTCAGGCTTGGCTTATTGCTCCCCGCATTTCTTTTACTCTGTGATCACATTTTATCCATGTACCGTATATACTAGAGTATAAGCCGAGATTTTCAGCACAATTTTTCCCTGGACCCCAAACTTGGCAGAAATCTAGCCCCACTCTTCCTCTACAGTGTACAAAGATTGTTGTGCGGGGGACCTACGGCTGGGGAGCACTGATTTTTCAAAGCCGGGCACCCCTTCCATAGACTCCCATGTTAAATGTCAGTCTAGTCATGGGCACAGTGAGGCATGGGCACAGTGAGGCATGCACATGGACACAGTGAGGCAAAGTGAGGCACAGTGAGGCATGCAGATGGACACCCTAGGCTTATTCTCGAGTCAATACGTTTTGCCATTTTTTTAGTGGTAAAATTAGGTGCCTAGGCTTATATTCTGGTCGCCTTATACTCGAGTATATATGTTTTTTTTTTGTTTTTTTTTAATTAAAAACACTCGTTTTTGACCTACACCATTGGAGGCATTTTTTTATTTTCAAACCACCTGGATTAGAGTGTTTTGGCTGTCCAGTTTGGTCATCAGAATTTCATCTTGGCGGTTACCCACACGATCCTTTGGAGTTGCTTTTGGAGTTCCTTGGGCTTCTTTGATCGCTTTGGAGACCTGCCGATCCGGGCACCCCTGCTTGACTGACTAGTTGTTGCTGACACTCGAGTCCACCTTTTCCGGTAAGAGTACATACTCCTCTTATTGGTTGGATGACATATTATTCCGGATGTCCTACATGCTTGTCTCTATCACCAGTATTTGCTTGGGAATAACCACTTCTTTGTGGTGGACTGTTTATGCTCACGTCAGGATTAATTCCCTTTTTGGACTTGATTTATATGAGTTTCTATTCACTTACGTATGATTATTATATTGGAGATTGATTTCTATCAACCAATTACCACTTACATATCACTGGTACACTCTCACTGTACATCACTTCTAGCGCTACATTCCACAACATCTTTTACTTCGAATTTTTGTCACATTCCTATGTAGCAGCTGTTTTCTTTATTCTTCTTTATTGGGTTAGGGCAGTAACAATTTTAACTTAACCACTTCCCTACCCACCCATAGTCATATGACGTCCACATATGGGATCTGAACAAGGGGGGGGGGGGATTGGTGGGACTTTAAATGAAGCACACTGCTAAAAATTCAAAATGCGTTTATGTTTATTGATTCCTGATACATAATTGTATACTGGTAATGACTGTAATAATAATAGTATAGGATAACAAATTAATGGTTGATGTGCATACACATATATTCCAGCATAGATAAGATTAGTAAATAAATAAATACATATAACCATATATTGCCATAGCCACAGTAAACAGTTGAATCTCAGACATAGTTTTGCCATGTGATAGCATGTAACAGTCGTTGAGTATCTCTACGCGTTTCATGGGTTTTCCCAATCATAAGGAGCGGTTAAAAGCAAAATTATCTATAATAAAACATAATAATGAGAATAAGTGCCATATACCTTCATGGATGGGACAAGGGGGAATGGTTGAAAGAGGGGGAATGAAACATTTCCAAAACACTCTTACCTGAGGGTAATATAATGATATATATAGTAATCTTGACGGCTGGAGAAGCCATGGATATGCCATCCCCTCGGAGCTGAGGCTACATAGTCCAAGGCCACGCTGGCTGACCACAATGTGACGACATATCAATGGGTGTGAGGCCCACGGGGCAGGATACATAGTATTTGTAAATACTGTATAAGATTCCCAGACAATTTCTGTGGAGGAGACAATGTATAATAAATGATACAACCTGCACGTGGGCGGAGAAATAGACTATAGCTCAAAGGGCATAGAAAATTGTGAAAGCCTGTGACAAAGTGACACCACTGTGTAGGAGGGAACCTAAACCTCACCAGAAATAGTGATAGGAGGGCAGAAATTGAGTGAATACCTTGGAACCGTGGAGTGGAAATAACCAGACCTCGTGCAACCTGCACGCTGTATAGAGGTAAAAGTGGGAGAGTGTTCCATCAGTGAAAAATGTTGGTCATGCCAGCAAACCGAGGGTATCCACCAACGTCATGTTGCGTGATCCGAGGCGGCTGCACACGTGTCACACCCATTGATATGTCGTCACATTGTGTTTGGTCAGCCAGCGTGGCCTTGGACTATGTAGCCTCAGCTCCGGGGGGGTGGCATATCCATGGCTTCTCCAGCCGTCAACATTAATATATATATGTTTCATTCCCCCTCTTTCAACCATTCCCCCTTGTCCCATCCATGAAGGTATATGGCACTTATTCTCATTGTTATGTTTTATAATAGATCATTTTGCTTTGAACCGCTCCTGATGATTGGGAAAACCCATGAAACGCGTAGAGATACTCAACGACGGTTACATGCTATCACATTGCAAAACTATGTCTGAGATTCAACTGTTTACTGTGGCTATGGCAATATATGGTTATATGTATTTACTAATCTTATCTATGCTGGAATATATGTGTATGCACATCAACCATTAATTTGTTATCCTATACTATTATTATTACAGTCATTACCAGTATACAATTATGTATCAGGAATCAATAAACATAAACGCATTTTTAATTTTTAGCAGTGTGCTTCATTTAAAGTCCCACCAATCTCCCCCCCCCTTGTTCAAATACATTAGGGATAGAGGCACATGAATCTATCCCTCATTGCCTCACACAGAGTCCCACCTTCATTCCCCCCCTTGTTCTACACATATGTGATCTCCTATCCCGGGTGGACGTTATATGACGTCCTGGGCTTCCCGGCCGTCTAGGGGGCGCGCGTGCGCTCCGCGGCATCGCTCGTGACCCAGTGCGCGTGCCCCGGCGGCAGCGATGTCCGCCGGGCACCTGTGATTGCCGGCAATCACGGCAGGACCGTGGATCTGTGTGTGTAATGATGGGGTGTAAACACACAGATCCACCTCCTGTCAGAGGTGAGGAGACTGATGTGTGTTCCCAGTACAGAGGAACACACATCGGTCTCCTGCCCTTGTGAGTCCCCTCCCCCTACAGTTAGAATCACACACTAGGGAACATACTAAACCCCTTCAGCGCCCCCTAGTGTTAAGCCCTTCACTGCCAGTCACATTTATACAGTAATCAGTGCAGTTTTATAGCACTAAATCGCTGTATAAATGTGAAAGGTCCCAAAAATGTGTCAAAAGTGTCCGATCTAATGTCGCAGTCACGAAAAAAATCGCTGATCGCCGCCATTACTAGTAACCAAAAAACTATTAATAAAAATGCCATAAAACTATCCCCTATTTTGTAAACGCTATAACTTTTGCGCAAACCAATCAATAAATGCTTATTGCGATTTCTTTTACCAAAAATATGTAGAAGAATACTTATCGGCCCAAACTGAGGAAAAAAAATGTTTTTATCGATTTTTTTGGTAATATTTAAGATATTTAAGAAGTAAAAAATATAGAATTTTTTTAAAAATTGTTGCGCTATTTTTGTTTATAGCACAAAAAAAAAACGCAGAGGTGATCAAATACCACCAAAAGGCCGTCAATTTTGTTTGGGTACAACGTCGCACGACCGCGCAATTTTCAGGTAAAGCGACGCAGTGCCGAATCGCAAAAAGTGCTCTGGTAAGGAAGGGGGTAAATTTTTCCGGGGCTGAAGTGGTTAAATCACTTAAATGTATTGCATCTGGCAGTCGCGAAACGCAACAGAAGGTATAATTCCTGCCGCAGTAACGAAGCAAAGCGTCACAGCTGTAGCGTGTGTACATCCCCGGTTGCAGCTAAAGAGGGAGTGGTTGGGGCATGGTAAAACCACGGCTCAGCTGTGGAGTTTTGCTGCCCCCTCCCAACCGCTAATGATCCATAATGCAGCTGCCAAATCTAAAAATTGGTAAGCTACAAAATATCACATTTTTGGTTTTGGGTTGAATACCGCTTGAACCATAGCAGAGTAATGGGCCCCACAGTCACCAGTGACCCCCAGAGAACAGGGGAGGAAGTCAATCACATGAGTGCCGTCTTCACTTCCTGAATTAGCTTTTCTCTGCGGAGTGCAGCTGTTGTGTGATTCCTGACGCGGCCGCCGTCCATCTCTGGAATTCTGGGGCCATTATTATCCTTAAAACACAACCTTCTCACCAGGTCTATCTATAGAAGACTTCAGATCAAGTGGCCATGGTTATATTTTGGGAGCCTGACATTCATTGCTGTCAAATAATAGATGAAGAATTGTCTTCTCCAGACACATGGTGGATTCTTTAAATAACATTTTCCAATAAAAAAAAAAATAAGTAGACGTACGCCATTTGCCCAAAACTAGCTCAAAAGTAAGTCTACCATAAGATATCTTCTAAATAATATAAGCCCAACATAATATATCTTTGATAATTAATAATGATTTCCTGCTTTTATACTTTTTCTCTTTTCGACACTTCTTTTTTTTACTTTTTTCAGTTTTGATATTTTTTAAAACTTTTTCTCTTTTCTTGATACTTTTTATACTTTTTTCTTTCTTTTTTTTTTTTTACTCTTTTTTTAACTCTTTCCTCTTTTTTGATTCTTTTTATACTTTTTTCTCTTTTTGATACTTTTTCTTGACTTTTTACTATTTTGATATTTTTTATACTTTTTTTTTTCCAGCAAGAACTATGTGGTCTTTTATTAATCTCTCCAGTATCTTCCCAACTATAGAAGTTAAACTAACAGGTCTATAGTTACTTGGTAAAGAGTCTGGGCCAGATTCTCGTAGATTCCGGCGTAGCGTAGCTTAAGCTATTTACACTACGCCGCCGCAACTTACTGGAGCAAGTGCCGTATTCTCCAAGCACTTGCTCCGTAATTTGCGGCGGCGTGGTGTAAATGGCCCGGCGTATCGCCACGTAATTCAAAGGGGCGGCTTGTATTTAAATTAAGCGTGCCCCCGTGCCGAACGAATTGCGCATGCGCCGGCCTTAAACGTAGGCCACTGCGCATGCTCCGTAGTACGCCGCAAATACATTGGTTGCGACGTGAACGTAATTAATGCACAGCCCTATTCGCGACGAGTTACGTAAATGACGGAAAAACCCGACGCTGTCCCGACGGCCATACTTAACATGGCATACGGCGGACCGACGTAAGGTTACCCCTCATATAGCAGGGGTAACCTTACGCTTACGGAAACAACGTAAACTACGGCGAAGCGGCGCAAAAACGTTCGGGAATCGGCGTATTCGGCTCATTTGCATATGCAACGCTGAAATCGACGTAAAAGCCACCTAGCGGCCAGCGTAGTATTGCATTTAGGATCCGACGGTGTAAGTGACTTACACCAGTCGGATCCTAGCCTAATTCCGGCGTATCTTGTTTTGAGAATACAAAACAATGATACACCGGCGGGATTTTCGAATTACGCCGGTGTATCTGTAGATACACCGGTGTAATTCTTTTGAGAATCTGGCCCTCTGTTCAATTTTTAAATAAAGACACCTCATTGGCCCTGTGCCAATCCAGTGGTACTATTCCCATCATTAATGAGTCCCTATACTTTTTCTCTTTTTTGATACTTTTTATAAGTTTTCTTTTTTTATATCATTTTTAAAACTCTTTTCTTTGTTTAATTCTTTCGATACTTTTTCTCTTTTTTGATACATTTTACACTGTTTATGTTTTTATACTGTTAAACTTTTTTCTCTTTTTTGATACTTTTTCAATTTTTTTATACTTTTTACACTTTTTTACACTTTTTTTTCATTATTTTTAAACAGTTTTGTCCTTTTTAATACTTTTTCTCTTTTTTGATTCTCTTTCTTTACTTTTTTCTCTTTTTTTGTCAAACCTTTTTTCTCCTTTTGATACTATTTCTCTTTTTTTCTATATTTTCTCTTCCTTTACATTTTTTATACTTTTTCTTGATACTTTTTTTAAACTTTTTTCTCTTTCTTGTACTTACGAAGGCGTATCTGGAGATACGTCGGCGTAAGTGCTTTGTGAATCCGGGCCTAAAGCTTTCATTTTGTGTAGCGTGAAATATACCTGGTTGATCCTGCCTTTAGCTGCCCCTCCCATATTCTCTGTGTCCCCACTAAAGATTGCCCCCACTGAGATTGTGTAGACCAGCTGGTGTCCTCTACTGAGCATCCTGCAGTTTCAGTTCCCTTCCAAGCTCTTAATTTCCTCCTTTTTCTTATCTGTGCAGACCACATGACTATAGAGTCCCACGTGGGCTTATACACAGTGGTAAATGACACTCCCCTCCCTCCCTCCCTCCCTCCTCTTCCATGTCCTCCTATTGCTAAATACTATGGGGTCAGGATATAATATGCTAACTATTTACATTCACTAAGAAATGCTTAGTTTTAATATAAAACAGTGTTAATCATATTAAATGTATTTGCTAAAACCTGTCAAGTAAAAACAGAGCCAAAATGTAAGCTAGTGTCAATCATCTCTGACTCCGCCTACACCATATTATGGTAATAACTAATTTTCAGTTTAGTATCACCAGGGCTGTCTTAATGAGAGGGCACACCTGGGCACTGCCCAGGGGCCCCATCTGCATAGTGGGGCCCTGCTTCTTTCCCCAAAGCAGCTGGTCCTTGAGCCTGGGCTGCCCCTCTACATCCCAGATATCCCCCCAGCACTCTGACCCCCTCTACATCCCAGATATCCCCCCAGCACTCTGACCCCTCTACACCCCAGATACCCCCCCCAGCACTCTGACCCCTCTACACCCCAGATCTCCCCTCCATACTCTGACCCCTCTACATCCCAGATACCCCCCAGCACTCTGACCCCTCTACACCCCAGATATCCCCCCCAGCACTCTGATCCCTCTACACCCCAGATATCCCCTGAGCACTCTGACCCCTCTACATCCCAGATACCCACCCCCAGCACTCTGACCCCTCTACATCCCAGATATCCCCCCCCCCGCACTCTGAACCCTCTACATCCCAGATATCCCCCCAGCACTCTGACCCCTCTACATCCCAGATATCCCCCCCAGCACTCTGACCCCTCTACATCCCAGATATCCCCCCAGCACTCTGACCCCTCTACATCCCAGATATCCCCCCAGCACTCTGATCCCTCTACACCCCAGATATCCCCCCAGCACTCTGACCCCTCTACATCCCAGATACCCACCCCCAGCACTCTGATCCCTCTACACCCCAGATATCCCCCCAACACTCTGACACCTCTACATCCCAGATATCCCTCCAGCACTCTGACCCCTCTACATCCCAGATACCCACCCCCAGCACTCTGACCCCTCTACATCCCAGATATCCCCCCCACCACTCTGATCCCTCTACACCCCAGATATCCCCCCAGCACTCTGACCCCTCTACACCCCAGATATCCCCCCCAGCACTCTGATCCCTCTACACCCCAGATATCCCCCCAGCACTCTGACCCCTCTACATCCCAGATATCCCCCCAGCACTCTGACCCCTCTACACCCCAGATATCCCCCCAGCACTCTGACCCCTCTACACCCCAGATATCCCCCCAGCACTCTGACCCCTCTACATCCCAGATATCCCCCCAGCACTCTGACCCCTCTACATCCCAGATACCCCCCCAGCACTCTGACCCCTCTACATCCCAGATATCCCCCCAGCACTCTGACCCCTCTACATCCCAGATATCCCCCCAGCACTCTGATCCCTCTACACCCCAGATATCCCCCCAGCACTCTGACCCCTCTACATCCCAGATACCCACCCCCAGCACTCTGATCCCTCTACACCCCAGATATCCCCCCAACACTCTGACACCTCTACATCCCAGATATCCCCCCAGCACTCTGACCCCTCTACATCCCAGATATCCCCCCAGCACTCTGACCCCTCTACATCCCAGATATCCCCCCAGCACTCTGACCCCTCTACATCCCAGATATCCCCCCAGCACTCTGACCCCTCTACATCCCAGATATCCCCCCAGCACTCTGACCCCTCTACATCCCAGATACCCCCCCAGCACTCTGACCCCTCTACATCCCAGATATCCCCCCAGCACTCTGACCCCTCTACATCCCAGATACCCACCCCCAGCACTCTGATCCCTCTACACCCCAGATATCCCCCCAACACTCTGACCCCTCTACATCCCAGATACCCACCCCCAGCACTCTGACCCCTCTACATCCCAGATATCCCCCCCAGCACTCTGATCCCTCTACACCCCAGATATCCCCCCAGCACTCTGACCCCTCTACACCCCAGATATCCCCCCCAGCACTCTGATCCCTCTACACCCCAGATATCCCCCCAGCACTCTGACCCCTCTACATCCCAGATATTCCCCCAGCACTCTGACCCCTCTACACCCCAGATATCCCCCCAGCACTCTGACCCCTCTACATCCCAGATATCCTCCCAGCACTCTGACTCCTCTACATCCCAGATATCCCCCCAGCACTCTGACCCCTCTACATCCCAGATACCCACCCCCAGCACTCTGACCCCTCTACATCCCAGATATCCCCCCAGCACTCTGACCCCTCTACATCCCAGATATCCCCCCAGCACTCTGACCCCTCTACATCCCAGATATCCCCCCAGCACTCTGACCCCTCTACACCCCAGATATCCCCCCAGCACTCTGACCCCTCTACATCCCAGATATCCCCCCAGCACTCTGACCCCTCTACATCCCAGATATCCCCCCAGCACTCTGACCCCTCTACATACCAGATACCCACCCCCAGCACTCTGACCCCTCTACATCCCAGATATCCCCCCAGCACTCTGACCCCTCTACATCCCAGATATCCCCCCAGCACTCTGACCCCTCTACATCCCAGATACCCCCCCAGCACTCTGACCCCTCTACATCCCAGATACCCCCCCCCCCCAGCACTCTGACCCCACTACAGCCTAGATATCCCCTACCTCCTACCTACTTGATTTCTGTTTACCTGCACTGTTTCCATTGTAGGGGCCCCAGAGCATTACTTTGCCCAGGGGCCCATGATGCCATTAAGATGGCCCTGAGTATCACTTTAAATAAGAGTTAAAAAAAAAAAAACATTTTACAAACTTTTTTTTTTTTGTGTGACATTAATTGCATCATAAAAATTATTCAAGAGGGTGAAATTGTTCTTAAAATATTTACTTACGTTGAAGCCTACGCTCAGTAAAAAAAAAAAAAAAAAAAAAAAAAAAAAGTCATCTTCCTGGTGGCACAGGAGTATACGGCTGGATAGGCTACACAAACCATTGCCGGTGAACCTGATCAGTGACAGGTCTGGCATATATATACTTTGGCTGAATCTCAATGGTAACGTCTGTCCGGCTCTCTGTCATAAGTGGAATCCCCGCCCTGGGTAAATATCAGAATAAATTAAGAGACATTCCGCCGCCAGATGACTTATTGCCAAAACATGGAAAAGTGATCCGCCATCACATCACGCATCTTATAGACAAAATAAATCAAAGTTGTCTACCACTGACCTATTACATCAACCGCCGGCGACATCTTTTTTTTTTTTTTTAATTTTGGATAGAGTAATGGAGGGTTATAACCCCTGTGAGTTTATTTTTTGCCCTACGTGTCCCATTGCGGAGATTTTACTTCACTTCCTGTCCCATTGCCAAACAGGAAGTGAAGGGAAATCCCTGCAAATTAAAGGGAATTCCTTGGGGAACCCCTGCTCACCAAAACTAGTGTCCCCATTGGAAGATTTCCCCTCTATTACTTTTCTGGGGACAACCCAAAATTTGGGATTTTCTTTTACTTTCACTTTCAATGATAATGGTAACAAATAGGACAAATAGAGAGGGTGAATCTCCTTAACGGGGGAACAGAGAGCAATAAAAAATGACAGGTGTTCTAATCCCTCTCCACCCTATCCAAAAATATATTAAAAAAAAGTTTTGCCTTCAGTTATACTTTAACCTGTAAGAATAAAGTGTCAGAAAAAGGTTTAGGGCCATATTCTCTATGAATTTACGCCGGCGTATCAGAGATACGCCGACGTAAGTCCGATTCTAAGGCCGTCGTATGTTTAAGTGTATTCTCAAACTGAGATACACTTAAACATGCCTAAGATACGACGGCCTGCGCTGTTGTATCTTAGGCTGCAATATCTATGCTGACCGCTAGGTGGCGTTTCCTTTGCGGTCAGCGTAGAATATGCAAATGACTAGTCACGCCGATTCTCTAACGTACGCTTGCCCGTCGTAGTGATTTTACGTTGTTTCCGTAAGCGATACGCGGCGTAAAGATAAAGATGCCCCCTAGGTGGCGTACTCAATGTTAAGTATGGCCGTCGTTCCCACGTCGAAATTTGAAAATTTAACGTCGTTTGCGTAAGTCGTCCGTGAATGGCGATGGACGCCATTTACGTTACCGTAAAAACAAATGACGTCCGTGAGACGTCATTTAGCGCAATGCACGTCGGGTAATTTACCCGACGGAGCATGCGCATTACGATCGGCGCGGGAGCGCGCCTAATTTAAATGATCCACGCCCCCTACCAGGATCATTTGAATTAGGAGTGCTTGCGCGGGTGGACTTTACGCTACGCCGCCGCAAGTTTACAGGTAAGTGGTTTGGGAATCAGGCACTTGCCAGTTAAACTTGCGGCGGAGTAACGTAAAGGACATACGTTACGCCGCCGGAGATCTCTAAGAATATGGCCCTTAGTCTTTAATTGGTTAAACTTCCCTCATTTGCAGACCGAAGTTCATTCCTTTGATCTAAAAGGACAAAGTGTTACAATGTTTCTCTTTATCGTTGTCTAAGCAATGTTGTAATAAACTTGGCAGGCTGCCTGTTTTTTTTTTTTGGGGGGGGGGGGGGGGGGGGGTTTGACAGCTGTCGGCTTGAGCAGAGAACTCTACATAGAATCGGGAAAATGCGTCGGCAGAATGGCACGGGCAGGCAAAAGGGCGTACTCGTACGTCCCCTTGAATTTGCCGCCTAGCAGGCACACCGCAGGAGCATGCCGGTGTGTCCCGCGAACTCGATGTTTACCAGCGGCCAGCTATTGTGGTGAGGAAAGGCAGAACGGGGAGATTCCTATGTAAAACACAGGTATTTTTTTTAACTGCGCATGTGCCGTCCGTGGGGGTATCCCAGTGCGCATGCTCGAAATTAACCTGCAACAAGCCAATGCTTACGACGTTGACGTCATTTTACGCAAAGCCCTATTCGCAAACGACTTACGCAAACAACGTAACATTTTCAAAATTCGACGCGGGAACGACGGCCATACTTAACATAGGATACGCCTCATATAGCAGGGGTAACTATACACTGAAAAAAGCCTAACGTAAACGATGTAAAAAAAATGCGCCGGCCGGACGTACGTTCATGGATCGCCGTATCTAGCTAATTTGCATACTCAACGCGGAATTAGACGGAAACGCCACCTAGCGGCCAGCGTAAATATGCACCTACGATCCGACGGCGTACTAAGACGTACGCCAGTCGGATCAAGCCCAGATTCAGTCGTATCTTGTTTTGTGGATACAAAACAAAGATACGACGGGACATTTTAAAAATTACGCGGCGTATCCATAGATACGCCGGCGTAATTCGTTTGTGGATCTGGCCCTATAAATCTATCCTCTATTTTGTAGACACTATGGCCTGGATTCACAAAGCACTTGTGCTGACGTATCTCCAGATACGCCGCGTAAGTGCAAATATGCGCCGTCGTATCTATGCGCCTGACCCACACACTAAGATACGCCTAAAAACAGTCTTCATCTCACCGACGTAACTTGCCTACGCCGGCGTAGAGTGGGCGCATATTTACGCTGGACGCATGTGGCGCTCCCATTGATTTTGTATTCAAATATGCAAATGAGGGAGATACGGCAATTCACGAACGTACGTGAAGGCTACGACTGGTGCGCGTAAGTTGTACGTCCGGCGTAAAGTTAAGCCCCATAAGGCAGGTGTAACTCAGCAACATAACCTGACTAGGTGTAGGTTATGTTCACGCCGTAGGCAGTGATCCGGCGTATCTTAGGCAGTTGTTCCGACGTGATTGTGAGCATGCGCACTGGGATGCGTCCACGGGACGGCGCATGTCTTTTTCTGTGCTCTTTATTACCCAGCCGGGTAAAAACAATAAAACTTGGTGAAGAATAGGGGTTAGCGAAAGTGGAGATAGCAGATTCAGGTGTGAGCAATAGGGAAACAGTCCTGCTTCCAACTGTACTTCCTTTTTCACCACTCCAGCCCGAGTGGGTATAGTGCACCCGGACAGGCCTCTCTCACCAGCCTGGCAGCCAGAATGTCACTCGGAACTTGGGAAAATAGGTCTCTGCCACAGACCCTCCCTATGGTTGAAACAGCAGATCCTCCTTAGCAGACTTGACATCTGGATCTCCTTCAGGTAGTTTTAAATTAGGGTACCGACTGATAGGCAGCCAACATCCAGCCCCTCTGGTCCCCGATGGATGGTCAGGCCCCTATCGGAACACCAGCCTCTCTTGGTACTCCTCAGGCAGACTCTCCACCGTACAGTCTCCTCCAACTGGACAGACAGCCCAGGACCTCCTTAGGTGGGACTCAGTCGACTACTGAGTCCCCAAGCGGCAGATCAGTTGCTCCGGGCCAACGTGGTCCCGAAGCCAGGATCTCTGCGTTGCACGCGCAACCCGGCCCGGAAGGCCATTTGCCGGGGCGCGTGGAGTGGCTACCCTAAAGGTGGGCGCCACACGAGGAGAGACCCAGGAAGATGACGTCTGCCTCATAAATACTGTCTCCTAGCATGCACAGCAAGGCCAAACCCTCCTGATAGGCTGCTGGGTAAGAGCACCCAATCCTTGACTCCACTGCTGCCACCTGCCGACCTGGGGTGTGATCAGCACCCCAGAAAGGACAGAATGAGCCCACAGCACAGCCCAAGCTCTCTGACCCCCTCTAAATTTAACCTTGCACCAGTTCTGGAAAGTAACCAGGCACTACATATGCTTATTGCGTTTTTTTTAAACCGCAGAGGTGTTCAAATACCACCAAAAGAAATGTCTATTTGTGGGGGAAAAAAGGATGTCAATTTTGTTTGGGTACAACGTCGCACGACCGTGCAATTGTCAGTTAAAGCGACGCAGTGTCCGGAATCACAAAAAATTCTCTGGTCAGGAAAAGGGTAAATCCTTCTGGGGAAGAAGTGGTTGATATTGCAGGGGGGGGGGGGGTGTAGAATTTGCGATCTCGATTCTTTAACGATTAATTGTGCAGCTGTTCATTAAGTGGCTCATGAGCGCCATATGTATTTTTACTTATGTCACATCCTATAAGTCATACACAGTGGGGATTGGAGGAAAGTAATGGCACATATAACATTTAACAAATGTATTAGTCTACATAAAAATACAGGAGTACAGTAGGAAGATACAGAAATATAAAATATAAATGGACTTAGATATGTACCATGTTTCCCTGAAAATAAGCCTGGGTCTTATATGAATTTTGGCAACAAAAGACACAGGGCCAGATTCTCAAAGATCCCGCGTTGGCGTAGTGTAAGCCATTTACACTACGCCGCCGCAAATTTCTTGAGCAAGTGCCGTATTCGCAAAGCCCTTGCTCCGTAATTTGCGGCGGCGTAGTGTAAATGGCCCGGCGTATAGCCGCGTAATTCAAAGGGGGTGGCTTGTATTCAAATTAAGCGCACCCCCGCGCCGATCGAACTGCGCATGCGCCGGGCAGAAAAAAAGCCCAGTGCGCATGCTCCAGCTCACGACAGAAAACGTCAATGACGCCGACGTGAGCGTCATTGACGAAAAGTCGTATTCGCGAACGACTTAGTAAAACGACGTAACCGACGGAAAAAGACGACGCGGACCCGACGCCATACTTAACATGGCATACGGCGGACTGGCGTAAACTTACCCCTCATATAGCAGGGGTAAGTTTACTCTAATGCCGCATACACACCATCACTTTATGTGATGGAAAAAAACGACACTTTCTGTGAAGTAAAAAACGACGTTTTTGAAACTTCAATTTTCAAAGACGAAGTTGCCTACACACCATCGTTTTCTCACAATGATCTTGCAAAGTGAGGTTACGTTCCACCACGTTTTACCATTGAAGCTTGCTTCTGGGCATGCGTGGATGAAAAAACTTCTTAGAAAACAACGTTTTTTGCTACACACGGTCAATTTCTGTGAAGTAAAAAGTGCACTTTTGAAAAACGACACATAAAATTGAAGCATGCTTCAATTTTTTTTGGTCGTTTTTTACAAGACATAAAACGACGTTTTCCCCCACACACGGTCAATTAAAGTGACGTTTTTAAAAACGTCATTTTTTTTCATCACATAAAGTGATGGTGTGTACGCGGCATTACGGAAACAACGTAAACGACGACGACGCGGCGCAAATTCGTTCGGGAATCGGCGTATCAGGCTCATTTGCATAGTCAAATGAGAACTGAACGTAAACGCCACCTAGCGGCCGGCGTAGAATTACATCTAAGATCCGACGGTGTAAGTGACTTACACCTGTCGGATCTAGGCCGTATCTATGCGAAAATGATTCTATGAATCATACGCATAGATACCCGGGGCCAAAAACAGAGATAGGACGGTGTTTCCTGAGATACACCCAGGGGAGGGCTGGGCCGGGGGGCAGGGTGGCAATTGCCTCCCAGGACGCCCTAACTTATGTTCAAAATGCCCACTACCATTTTATTTTTTATTCTGGTCTTGGAAGTCGGGCAGACCACTAGCTGTTGCATTCCAGGAGTTGTGGAGAACTCCCTGGGACTGGATAATTGGAAGCAGGCAGAGGCAGGGCATGCCAGGGAGTCTGGACGCAGGGGGCGCAGGGCTGCAGGGCTGGGCGCTGGCTGCAACTTGACCCCAGGACCAGGAGCATTACCCCCCCCCAGGAGGCCGTGGCGTGCAAGGACCTGCTGAGATCACTGAGGTGAGAGACCCTACCACCCCTAGCTGACCCCCATTCCCCCCCCCCATACACCCCGTGTAACCTGTCCCTGTGATCAGGCTGCATTGATGGGCACTGGTGAGGCTGCATTGAAAAACCAGATGGACCATGGACGGTGAGCTGATTCAGCGGTTCAAAGGGCCACTTGACTGGACTTGACTGGCCCCCCAGGCTTAAGGCTGCCAGCCCTCCCCTGGATACACCGTCGTATCTCTTCTGAGAATCTGGCCCACAGTAGGTTTAATTTTCGGGGTAGGTCTTACCATGTAATGTGATGTCTTCTCTCCCCCTCTCTCTGCCTAACAGGAATCCCCAGTGAGAACTGAGTTAAAATGCTTGTAAATTCCTATACTCCGCTCTATTACAGTAGTATACAGTATAATGTACAATGTGTGTGTTTCTGTAATATAATTGTGGCAAATACCTTCGTTATAGCGCCGCTCTGCGCTTCTGTGACCCGCCGGAGCTCTCTTCCCCTTCAATTATATTACAGAAACACACACATTGTACATGGATTTTACAAGCTTTTTAAACTAGGCCTTAATTTCGGGGGAAGGCTTATATTGCAGCCGTCCTTGAAAATAATGCTAGGTCTTATTTTCGGGCTAGGTCTTATTTTCTGGGGAAAACACTGTATATACTGTATATACTCGAGTATAAGCCGAGTTTTTCAGCACATTTTTTTGTGCTGAAAATGCCCCCCTCAGCTTATACTCGAGTCACCTTTTTGCGCCTGATCTCCCGGACTTTGGAGACCTGGTAACGGCCGTAGGTCCCCTGGATCCCAAACTTGGCACACTTATAGCCCCACTCTTCCTCTACAAGTGTGCAAAGTTTATTGTCCGGGGGACCTACGGCTGGGGAGCACCGATTTTTCAAAGCCGGCACCCCTTCCATAGACTCCCATGTTAAACGGTCATTTCTCCGGTAACTTTGGGGACCGGTCGGCCGTAGGTCCCCTGGACCCCAAACTTGGCACACATGTTCTCCTCTACAAGTGTGCAAAGTTTGCTGTCTGGAGGACCTACGGCCGGGGAGCACCGATTTTTCAAAGCCAGGCACCTCTTCCATATACTCCCATGTTAAACATAAGTCTAGTCATGGACACAGTGAGGCATTGGCACAGTGAGGCATGGGCACAGTGAGCCATGGGCACAGTGAGGCATGGGCACAGTGAGGCATGCACATGGACACAGTAAGGCACAGTAAGGCATGCATATGGACACCCTAGGCTTATACTCAAGTAAATATGTTTTCCCAGTTTTTTGTGGTAAAATTAGGTGCCTCGGCTTATATTCGGATCGGCTTATACTCGAGTATATACGTTATCTGTCTTTGTAAGGATCTATTAATTTATCAAATTAAAACAGATATAAACCATTTATTTTTTTCCCCTGGGCTGATATCCTTTCATTTATACTCTAGGATCTCGCAATAGCGATGGCGTGCTGAATCACTCCGCAAGAAGAATTCGAGTCGGCAAGAAAGGTCTCAGCCCTCTAGTGAAGAAAAAAGATGGTATAAAAAAACATCACTTCTGTGTTGTCACTGTTTTGTGGTTCATGAATATTCTTTTTAGCGCTATCTATAAGCATTGGTTTCCTGTGTGTGCCTTGTCAATGGACATTACTTCCCCGTTCACCTAATCCTAATCCATGTCCTATAAATTTCAGAGTTTCAGGAGTGGACAACTTGGTTCAACATTGACCACCCAGGTGGCAATGGAGACTATGAACGTCTTGATGCTATCAGATTTTACTACCCAAGCCGAGTTTGCCAAAAGCCCCTCCGCATGGAGGCTCGGACCACAGAGTGGGTGCCAGCAGGCAAGACAGGAGAAGTGGTGCACTACAGTCTGGCCAGGGGCTTCTGGTGCATCAATAAGGAGCAACCTGAGGGCAAAAACTGCTCTAACTATTCCGTTCGTTTCCTGTGCCCAGTGGGTGAGTCCCCCCTCTGTTATTTCACTTATTTACAAAAGTGGTTGGTTCTCTTTTTTTTGGTCACACAGAAAACATTTAGCAAAACGTAGTTTGCTGCTTAGCATTTCTATATACGGTATACTAAAGCTGAATTCCAGGAGATACAAACATCCAGGCATGCTTTTAATCTATAAATAGTATTACATTATTATTTTTATATGGAAATAGCATAAGGAACTGAAGCGGTCTTGGTATCAGCCTCCTGTGATCCCCTGCACAGCAGCACTCTGGCTGGGGAAGGGTGTAGCAGTACTCTGAGCCAGGACCCTTCTGTTTTGCTTTTCGTGATTCTTTCTGCTTTAAAAGTCCTCAAAAATGACTAGTGCTGCTCCTTTGTCTTGAGCACATGACTGTGCAAGTCCTTTTTCCCCTCCCTCTCCTTCCTGTAGCATCACTTGTTCTGAGATCATAAACCAGTCCAACAAGTTAATTAGCCTATGATTAGGAAAAGCCTAGCCAGGGCCGATCCTAGGGTCATAGGCATCTGGGTGCAGAAATATTTCTGGCGCCCCCACATGGGCGTTGTCATTTTACTAACTCCTCCCCTTTACATCTCAATATACATCACATCTGTAGATTGACTAGGCGCAGGAATGGGCAGGGGCTGTGTATCCTATGCAATCTATCATGCCATAAAACATCTAGAGCAGGGGCAGCCCAGAGCACGTGTAAAGGGATGCTGGGGATGCCATCCCCTAGCACACAGCACACTGAACACTGTGACTCACCTTGATTCTCTCTCTGTGCAGCCTGAGATAGAGATGGGAGTGGGAGGCATTCCAACTGGAGTTGGTGGAGACAGTGCGGGATCCAAGACTCTCAGTGTTAGGAATTCATTCCTGCACATCAGCACTCAGCAACCACTGAAAACTAGAACTCTCATGTCAGGAAGAGGAGCGGCCCCTCCCCCGAGCACTGCCAGGCTGGACGGGCTGCCCGATGCTCACACATCAGTTCTGGACGGACACATACCTATGCTCAGAACACTAGTTCTGGACGGACACAAACAAGGAGAGAAGGAGGGAGGGGAGAACTCTGGCACTTCGGCGCCCCCACCTCTGCAGGCGCCTGGGTGCAATGCACCCTGTGCACCCTGCCTAGGATCGGCCCTGAGCCTAGCTTCTACTTATATTTATGCTATGAAAAAACACTAAAATAGCCAAAAGCAACGCAACTTCTGCTTTGCACCTCATCATAGCACCTCCTAGTGGTGGTTGATAAGCCATTTCCCGCACTAGAGTGTCTGTGGGGTTAAAGAGGCCTGGAAAGAGGAAAATTATTGCTGGACTCGCAAGGCTATCTTATTGGTTTTACTATCTTAAGGGGTAAATCCACTTTTGTGGGGGAGAAAACCAGCAAATAGAAAAAAAAAATAATAATATAGCATATACAATAGCGACACAAGACATATTGTAATTGAATATTATTTAAAATGACCTTTCCTTTTCAAACTGCAGCTCTGTATTTCTCTGTAAAATGCAATATGGCAACCTGGAGGTGTTCTGTATACAGATGATATACAGAACACCCCCCAGAAATCTAATTTCCTGCTTGTGCTATTGGCTCACTGATTTTCCCAGAAGTCTGCATTAAGATACAAGTCATATTTTTGGCATCATCTGCAACAAAAATGTCATGAGTAGTGGATATTGATATGGAGTTGTCCTTATGTTTTCCCTAGGCCTGACAAAAGGGGCATTTTTTGGACCCCTGAAATGTACTGGATAAACTTTGGATTGTCCCCCTGACTTTTTTTTTTTTGGAGTAAAGAAGTACAATTCATGAGACATTACAACCAACTTCTTTAAAACCAAATACATTTTATTTTACATAAATAGTCAAAATTACTAAAAAAAAAAGGGGGGTCAAAAAAGACACTCAAACTCATAGTAGGCCCCTCTTAATGGACACTACACCTCTATTAGGAGGTCACTTCTACCTAAAGATACCTCCAAGGATAGTATGAAGGTGTAGAACACCGGGCTCTCAACATGTTTCGTCATCACCCGCTTCTTCAGAAGAAAGGAAATGGGGGAACCAAACACTAAAAATCATGAAAAACATAAATATATAGCATAATATATTAATGACACACATTATGCATATCATGCTACTATTTGCTTAAAGAAATGGTATAGAAGATCTTTACCTCAATAACTGATCCAAGTAGGTCGGCAAACAAAGGAGGCACCAAGGCAAATTCCTCTGGGCGAACTGGGTAAAGATCGTCTATACCATTTCTTTAAGTGAACAGTTGCATGATATGCATAATGTGTGTTATTAATATAATATTATGCTCTATATTTATGTTTTTCATTATTTTCAGTGTTTGGTCCCCCCTTTTCCTTTCTCCTGAAGAAGAGGGTGACCGTGATGAACCGATCGTGTGTACAGGGCATAAGGGCCCGGGCTCAGAAGGGGCAGGAAGAGTATGGTAGAAGCATGGATCAGCCTGCTGGGCAGTGTAGCTGGGAAGTCTAGCTGACCATGTTCCTGGTACCCATGGGCAGGTCCTTTGTCTTCATTGTTCAGTATATTGGCAATTTGATGCCTACCCAGACATACTGGTGATATTATTGTATGAATAAGAAATTGTATTGCTACTAAAAAAGTCAATGTAAATTTTGCTATAATTTCTTTAAAACTTTAACATGTTAAAAAAAAAAAATCCACGCATGCTCAGAATCAAGTCGACGCATGCTCGGAAGCATTGAACTTCATTTTTCTCAGCACGTTGTTGTGTTTTACGTCACCGCGTTCTGACACGATCGTTTATGGACACAACAGTCCATAAACTGCACAGCAATGTCCATTGCAGAACAATGATGTCCCACTTGGATGGGGAGTTTCCACAGTGTACCCCCCATCAGGGGAAGGCCAGTACATGGAGCTCCTACATCTTGGGACTGGAGGCCCCCAGACCTTCCTACGGGGACACAGATAAACTGAACTTACTTCTTGCAGTACGCCTATCTCTACTCCAACCAACCTCTATCCTCCAGCCAGTTCTATATATAACATGTTCCAGAGGGGGACCCCTAGTGGTAAAAGATGTGCCTGCAGTTCACACAAAGAAATAGGGGTTAGCAGTAAAGGGAAATTATCTATTTCTGCCCTGACACCCCTCTACATCAATAGGGCTAGATTCAGCAATGATTTACGCCGGCGTATCTATAGATACGCCACGTAAATTCAGAGCTGCGCCGACGTATCTTCTTTCTGTATTCAGAAAGCAAGATACGCCGAAATTAGCCTAAGATCCGACTGGCGTCGTATCTTAGGGTGCATATTTACGCTGGCCGCTAGGTGGTGCTTCCGTTGTTTTCAGCGTAGAATATGCAAATGACCTAGATACGCCGATTCACAAACGTACGTGCGCCCGGCAGAATTTTTTTACGTCGTTTGCGTAAGTCTTTTCCGGCGTAACGTTGCTCCTGCTTCTATGAGGCGTACGCAATGTTAAGTATGTCCCGCGTCGAATTTTGAATTTTTTACGTCGTTTGCGTAAGTCGTTCGCGAATAGGGCAGGACGTAATTTATGTTCACGTGGAAACCAATACGTCCTTGCGGCGTACTTTGGAGCAATGCACACTGGGATATGTACAATCACGTTGGGTCACCACCCATTTACATAAAACACGCCCCCCTCATACTCATTTGAATTAGGAGCGCTTACGCCGGCCTCATTTACGCTACGCCGCAACTTAGGAGGCAAGTGCTTTGTGAATACAGCACTTGCCTCTCTGATTTACGGTGGCGTAGCGTAAATACGATACGCTACGCCGCCGTAACAATGCGCCCGGCTACCTGAATCTAGCCCTTAGTGTGCAGCACCTTCTTCACTGCACCAGCGGAGGTCGGACCAATCTCTGTTGCATAAATACATAGTTCAGGGCTTGATTGTGCTGTATTGTAGGGGCTTCCTGGAGCTGAAGATTGGCTTAACAGATAATCAAATCCCGTGGCAGGTAAAACAGTTCACATATGCATTGCTGTGTTTTTGGCTGTATGCCTGGAGTTCAGCTTTAAAGGGTAACTCTGCTTTTATCAAAAAATGATCACATATACAGGTGAAACTCTAAAATTTGAATATCGTGCAAAAGTTCATGTATTTCACTAATGCAACTTAAAAGGTGAAACTAATATATGAGAGGGACTCATTACATGCAAAGAAAGATAGTTCAAGCCGTGATTTGTCATAATTGTGATGATTATGGCTTACAGCTCATGAAGACCCCAAATCCACAATCTCCGAAAATTAGAATATTACATGCAATCAATAAAACAAAGATTGTACATAGAACAATATCGGACCTCTGAAAAGTAGAGGCATGCACATGTACTCAGTAGACATGTGCACACTGAAATATTTTGTTTCGTAATTACGTTTTCGTCCGAAAAATAAATTTATTTAGTTACTCCCGAAATTCGTTTTTATTTATTTCGTTTTTCGTTAAAAAATGCATTCGTCCGAAAATCAAAATTAAGGTTGAATCTGTCATTGAAGGCTTATGGTGTCTGTCGAATGTTCTAAGAAGAAAAAAAAGAAAAAAAAAGAAGATTCTATAGAATCTTTAAAAAAAAAAAAAATTCGACACTTCATGTCTCTCTATGTCGAATCTTTTCTCTCTATGTCGACTCTTCTTCATGTCTCTATAATGTCGAATCTTTTCTCTCTATGTCGAATCTTTTCTCTTTATGTAGAATTATATTGGACTAATAGAGTTAAGGTTAGGCACAATTAAGGTCGAATCTGTCACTGAAGGCTTATGGTGTCTGACGAATGTTCTAAGAAAAAAAAAAAGAAAAAAAAAGAAGATTCGACAGAATCTTTAAAAAAAAAAAAAAAATCGACACTTCATGTCTCTCTATGTCGAATCTTCATGTCTCTCTATGTCGAATCTTTTCTCTCTATGTCGACTCTTCTTCATGTCTCTATAATGTCGAATCTTTTCTCTCTATGTCGAATCTTTTCTCTTTATGTAGAATAATATTGGACTAATAGAGTTAAGGTTAGGCACAATTAAGGTCGAATCTGTCACTGAAGGCTTATGGTGTCTGTCGAATGTTCTAAGAAGAAAAAAAAAAGAAGATTCGACAGAATCTTTAAAAAAATAATAATAATAATTCGACTCTTCATGTCTCTCTATGTCGAATCTTCATGTCTCTCTATGTCGAATCTTCATGTCTCTCTATGTCGAATCTTCATGTCTCTCTGTCGAATCTTTATGTCTCTCTATGTCGAATCTTCACGTCTCTCTATGTCAAATCTTTTCTCTCTATGTCGACTCTTTTTTATGTCTCTATAATGTCGAATCTTTTCTCTCTATGTCGAATCTTTTCTCTTTATGTAGAATAATATTGCACTAATAGAGTTAAGGTCAGGCGCATTCAACCGCAACGAAAACGAAAATAAAGCATTTGTTTATGTCGGATCTTTCGGTTTTCGTTCTCTGTGCTTTCGTTATCGTTTGTTAAAACGATAACGAAAATACCTGAAATTTGGACAAAAATGCATTCGGACGAAAACGAAGGCACATGTCTAATACTCAGTACTTGGTTTGGGCCCCTCAATGCGGCGTGGCATGGAAGCTATCAGCCTGTGGCACTACTGAGGTGTTATGGAAGACCAGGATGCTTCAATAGTGGCCTTCAGCTGTTCCATTGTTCGGCCTCATGTCTCTCATCTTTCTCTTGGCAATGCCCCATAGATTCTCTATGGGGTTCAGGTCAGGCTAGTTTGCTGGCCAATCAAGCACAATAATCCCATGGTCATTGTACCAGGTTTTGGTGCTTTTGGCAGTGTGGGGGAGGTGCCAAGTCCTGCTGGAAAATGAAGTCATCATCCCTATAGAGCTCGTCTGCGGGAGGAAGCATGAAGTGCTCCAAAATCTCCTGGTAGACGGCTGCGGTGACCCCGGACTTAATGAAGCACAGAGGACCAACACCTGCAGATGACACGGCTCCCCAAACCATCACAGACTGTGGAAACTTCACACTGGACTTCAAGCATCTTGCAGTGTGTGCCTCCCCATACTCCGGCTCCTTGGTTTCCAAATGAGGTGCAAAATTTGCTCAGAAAAGAGAACTTTGGGCCCCTGAGCACCAGACCAGGTGTGTCTTCCTTTAGCCCAGGAAGACGCTTCTGACGTTGTTTGATGTTCAGGAGGCCTGACAAGAGGAATACGACATTTGAAGCCCATGTCCAGGATCCGTCTGTGTGTGGTGCTCTTGATGCACCGACTCCAGCCTCAGTCCACTCCTTGTGAAAGCCCCCAACACTTGTGAATGGCCTTTCCTGACAATCCTCTCCAGGCTGCGGTCATCCCTGCTGCTTGTGCACCTTTTTCTTCCACACTTTTCCCTTCCACATAACTTTCTATTAATGTGCTTTGATACAGCACTTTGGGAACATCCAACTTCTTGAGGCTCTCCCTCCTTATGGAGGGTGTCAATGATGGTTTTCTGCACAACTGTCGGGTCAGCAGTCTTTCCCATGATTGTGATTCCTACTGAACCAGACTGAGAAACCATTTAAAGGCTCAGGAACCCTTTGCAGGTGTTATGGCTTCATTAGCTGATTAGAGTGAGACACTTTGAGCCGAGAATATTCCACCTTTTCACAATATTCTAATTTTTGGAGATTGGGGTTTTGGGGTTTTCATGAGCTGTAAGCCACAATCATCACAATTATGAGAAATCACGGCTTGAACTATCTTGCTTTGCATGTAATGAGTCTCTCTCCTATATTAGTTTCATCTTTTAAGTTGCATTTGTGAAATAAATAACATTTTGCACGATATTCAACTTTTTCGAGTTTCACCTGTATTATTGCTACACAAGCAATATTTGTATGCAATGTTATTAAACAATACCTTCAATTTACACCTAACTATGACTTTAAAAACTGACCAAATGTTAAATATTGTTCCCTTGTACCCCCGGAAACTGGAGGAATTGTGTACACTGTATGGGGTGTATTTAATTTAAAAAAAAATCACATAGTAATTCATCCGGGGAAAGTGCATATGCATTAATTCTGTGCGAACAGGGCAAAAAAAGCAATGATATTAGGCTATTCCCTGTGCTGGTTGATTGATTTTTTTATTGATTTAAAGCAGGGGTCTCCAAACTTTCTCAGCAAAGGGCCAGTTCACTGTTCTTCAGACTTTAGGGGGGCCGGACTGTGCCCAGTGGGGGAAAACAATGCCCCATTTTTGGTATTAGGGGGAGAAACAGTTGGTGACAGTGGAAGGATCTAGGCCCCATTGTTGGTAACAGTGGAAGGATCTAGGCCCCATTGTTGGTAACAGTGGGAGGATCTAGGCCCCATTGTTGGTGACAGTGGGAGAATTTTTGGCCCCATTGTTGGAGACAGTGGGAGGATCAAGGCCCCATTGTTGGTGACAGTGGAAGGATTTATGGGCCTCATTGTTGGTGACAGTGGGAGGATTTATGACACCATTGTTGGTGACAGTGGGAGGATCTAGGCCCCATTGTTGGTGACAGTGGAAGGATTTATGGGCCTCATTGTTGGTGACAGTGGGAGGATTTATGACACCATTGTTGGTGACGGTGGGAGGATCTAGGCCCCATTGTTAGTGACAGTGGGAGGATTTATGAGCCCTATTGTTGGTGACAATGGGAGGATTTTTGCCCCATTGTTGGTGTCAGTAGAAAGAGCATCAAGGGCCGGATACATGGAAAGCAAAGGGCCGCATCTGGCCCCAGGGCCGCAGTTTGGAGACCACTGATTTAAAGCAGTTCACTGATATGTATTACAGATGTGTGTTTACCTGTTTGCCTCTGCTTATGCTTTAGTGGCGCTGGCTTAAATTTTCCTTTTTATGCAGATAAAGTAACCATAGGTGTGCGCAGCCTATTGCATTAGGGTGTGCACGCGAAAGCTCAAACACGCATGCATGCCTACATATATATGACCCCGGCACATTTATCTCACTGCCGGCATAGTGAAAGAGAAGAGTGTAATCACTTCTCTCATGGCAGAGCTGGTAAGAGGGAGATCTTTCCCATGTGCCTGCTGCTACACAGAGTGATGATACTAATGCGCATGGGGTGATTATGTGCCTGGACACAGCCGGCACACCCTGTGCGCATGCCTATGAAAGTAACTATAAGATAGCGGGCAAACAAAACGATTTCTGATTAGAAACTGTGTTCACCTCACATATCCAAACACATGCAATGGAATATTATAAGGAGTGAATTTTTCTTGCATGTGATTGGATGATTAAATTGAACACAAGTTCCGATTACATCACACTTCAGTAAAACATTGGGGGGTTATTTACGAAAGGCAAATCCACTTTGCACTGCAAGTGCAAAGTGCACTTGAAATTGCACTGAAATTGCACTAGGAAGTACAGTCGCTGTAAATCTGAGGGGTAGATCTGAAATGGGGGAAAGCTGTTCTGTTTTTTTATCCAATCATGTGCAAGCTAAAATGCTGTTTTTTTATCTTACTTGCATGTATCCCTCGGATCTACAGCGACTACACTTCCAAGTGCACTTTCAGTGCAATTTCAAGTGCACTTTGCACTTGTAGTGCAAAGTGGATTTGCCTATAGTAAAAAAAAAAAACACTGTCAAAGTGTATGATGTTGTGCTACATTGTTCTTTAATCTGCACAGCTTTAAGGGTTTAACCACTTGCTTACTGGGCACATAAACCCCCTTCGTTCCCAGGCGAAATTTCAGCTTCTGGCACTGCGTCTCTTTAACTGACATTTGCGCGGTCGTGCAACGTGGCTCCCAGACAAAATTGACGTCCTTTTTTCCCCACAAATAGAGCTTTATTTTGGTGGTATTTGATCACCTCTGCGGTTTTTATTTTTTGCGCTATAAACAAAAAAAGAGCGACAATTTAAAAAATATATATTTTTTTTTACTTGTTGCTATAATAAATATCCCAATTTTTTTTTAAAAAAACTATTTTTTTTCTCAGTTAAGGCCGATACGTATTTTTCGACGTATTTTTGTAAAAAATAAATAAAAATCGCAATTAGCGACTGGTTTGCGCAAAAGTTATAGCGCCTACAAAATGGGGAACAGAATTATGATTTTTTTCATAATTTTTTTTACTAGTAATGGCGGAGATTTGCGATTTTTATTGGGACTGCGATATTGCGACGGACGTATCGGACACTTTTGACACAATTTTGGGACCATTCACATTTATACAGCGATCAGTGCTATAAAAATGCACTAATTACTGTATACATGTGACTGGCAGGGAAGGGGTTAACACTAGGGGGTGAGGAAGGGGTTAAATGTGTATCCTAGGTGTGTTCTAACTGTGTGGGGGGTGACTGGGGGAGGTGACCGATGCTGTGTCTCTATGTAAAGGGACACAGATCGGTCTCCTCCCCTCTAACAGCACGTGGAGCTCTGTGTTTACACACAGAGCTCCACGTCCCTGCTGTTACCGACCGTGTCACCGACGATCGCGTGTACCCGGCGGACATCGCGGCCGCCAGGTACACGCATCAGCTCCCCAGCGATGCGGCGGCACAGTGGTTACCCACCGCGCGCCCCCCAGTGGCGCCCGCGGGTAATGCTTTCAAATGACGTCCAAAGACGTCCACTTGGCACCTGAGAACCGCGCTGTTGACGTCTTTTGTCAATAGCGCGGGTCTCAAGTGGTTAATTTGATTTGAAGTGGGGGGGGGCTTAAAAATGCATGGTGGGTGTCACCAAGGGTTCTCACTCATGTAGGGGGGCTCCAGAATGTGTGTCACATTGGTAAAAAAAATTGTCACACGTATAGTTTGAGGGGCTCCAGGATATGTGTCTCATTGGGAGAATAATGACACTCATGTACAGTAGGTTGAGGAGCTCTGGGATGTGCGTCTCACTGGGAAAGAACTGGCACTCAAAAAGTTTGAGGGGCTCCAGGATGTGTCTCTCATTGGGAGAAAACTGGTACTTCTATAGTTTGAGGGACTCCAGGAAAAATGTCTCATTGGGAGAAAGTTGGCACTCATGTAGGTTGAGGGGCTATGGAATGTGTCTCATTGGAAGAAGACTGGCATTCATGTAGGTTGAAGGACTCTGGGATGCATGTCCCATTGGGAGAAAACTGGTACTCAAGTAGGTGGAAGGAATCTGCGATGTATGTCTCATTGGAAGAAAATTGGCACTTAAGTAGGTTGAGGTGCTCTGGGATATGTGTCCCATTGTAAGAGAACTGGCATTCTGGGACTCTGGGATTTGTGTTTCACTGTGAGAAAAGTGTCACTCAAGTAGGTTGAGGGGTTCTGGGACATGTGTCTCACTGGGAGAGAACAGGCACTCAAGAAGTTTGAGGGGCTCCAGAATGTATGTCTCACTGGGCGAAAACTGACACTTATGTAGGTTGGGGGCATTGGGATGTATGTCTCATTGGTAGTAAACTGGCTCTCATGTAGGTTAATTGGCTCTGGGATGTGTGTCCCATTGTGAGAAAACTGGTACTCAAGTAGGTGGAAGGGCTCTGGGATGTATGTCTCATTGGAAGAACATTGGCACTTAAGTAGGTTGAGGTGCTCTGGGATATGTGTCCCATTGTAAGAGAACTGGCATTCATATAGGTTGAAGGACTCTGGGATTTGTGTCTCACTGTGAGAAAACTGGCACTCAAGTAGGTTGAGGGGCTCTGGGATGTATGTCTCATTGGGAGAAAATTGGCACTGCAGTAGGTTGAGGGGCTCCGGGATGTGTTTCTCATTGGGAAAAAATTGGCGCTCAAGTAGGTTTAAGGACTCTGGGATGTGTGTCCCATTGTGAGAAAACTGGTACTCAAGTAGGTTGAAGGGCTCTGGGAAGTGTGTCTCATTGGGAGAAAATTGGCTCTTAAGTAGGTTGAGGGGCTTTGGAATGTATGTCTCATTGGGAGAAAATAGGCACTGCAGTGGGTTGAGGGGCTCTGGGATGTATGTCTCATTGAAAGAAAACTGGCACCCAAGTATGTTGAGGGGCTCTGTGATGTTCGTCTCATTGGGAGAGAACTGGCATTCATGTAGGTTGAGGGGTTCCGAGATGTATGTCTCATTGGGAGAAAACTGGCACTCATGTAGGTTAATTGGCTCTGGGATGTGTGTCCCATTGTGAGAAAACTGGTACTCAAGTAGGTGGAAGGGCTCTGTGATGTATGTCTCATTGGAAGAAAATTGGCACTTAAGTAGGTTGAGGTGCTCTGGGATATGTGTTCCATTGAAAGAAAACTGGCACCCAAGTTTTGTGAGGGGCTCTGTGATGTTCTTCTCATTGGGAGAGAACTGGCATTCATGTAGGTTGAGGGGTTCCGAGATGTATGTCTCATTGGGAGAAAACTGGCACTCGTGTTGGTTAAGGAGTTCGGAGATGTATGTCTCATTGGGAGTAAACTGGCTCTCATGTAGGTTAATTGGCTCTGGGATGTGTGTCCCATTGTGAGAAAACTGGTACTCAAGTAGATGGAAGGGCTCTGGGATGTATGTCTCATTGGAAGAAAATTGGCACTTAAGTAGGTTGAGCTGCTCTGGGATATGTGTTCCATTGTAAGAGAACTGGGATTCATATAGGTTGAAGGACTCTGGGATTTGTGTCTCACTGTGAGAAAACTGGCACTCAAGTAGGTTGAGGGGCTCTGGGATGTATGTCTCATTGGGAGAAAATTGGCACTGCAGTAGGTTGAGGGGCTCCGGTATGTGTTTCTCATTGGGAAAAAATTGGCACTCAAGTAAGTTTAAGGACTCTGGGATGTGTGCCATTGTGAGAAAACTGGTACTCAAGTAGGTTGAAGGGCTCTGGGAAGTGTGTCTCATTGGGAGAAAATTGGCTCTTAAGTAGGTTGAGGGGCTTTGGAATGTATGTCTCATTGGGAGAAAATAGGCACTGCAGTGGGTTGAGTGGCTCTGGGATGTATGTCTCATTGAAAGAAAACTGGCACCCAAGTATTTTGAGGGGCTCTGTGATGTTCGTCTCATTGGGAGGGAACTGGCATTCATGTAGGTTGAGGGGTTCCGAGATGTATGTCTCATTGGGAGAAAACTGGCACTCGTGTAGGTTGAGGAGTTCCGAGATGTATGTCTCATTGGGAGAAAACTGGCACTCGTGTAGGTTGAGAGGCTCTGGGATTTGCCCATCATTGGGAGAATACTGGTATCAGTTTTTTCCAAGGTTCGTAAAGCCTGGTATGGGTTCTGGAGCCCGTAGATTTGCTAGATTATTGCGTGGGATGAAGCCTCCAGCCCTGGGTACACATTTTGCTGGCAACCAACATCATGATTGTGCAACCCATGTTAGAATCTTCCTGTAAGGAACCATTTATATATAAAAGTGGACAAGAAAGCCCTGAAACATACTCCAGTGGCTGGACTGAAGTTGATGAAAGGTTCTACACTTCAGATGAACCCCGATACAATTTATTGCATGACGATTCTCGGCCCTGTTAGTAAATCAACCAAAATGTGTCTGTGTTCCACTTTATAGAGATCCTAGGATGAAGCAGTTGCCATTTTCTGCCACCAACTATTTACATATTTTCCTTTCTTTTATTTCCTTCTCTCTGGATATTGTAGGTACATGGATATTCCAATGTATATCTCTATAACAAAACATGTCCATTTGTTTCAGTTTTAACAACCTCTCTCCCAAAAGAACCTTGGTCAGAATGGTCAGCTTGGAGCGAGTGTTCCGCCAAATGTGGCAGCACAGGCATGCAGATCCGGAGAAGGACGTGCTTAGCAGAGGACCATTGGCAAGAACACTGTAATGGCCCCACAGAGGAGGGACGCAGGTGTACTGGGCAGCCATGTACAGGTAATCGAGAGTCGGAAACACACATACGATTTTATATCTGCAACTGCTGAAGAATTTACTATATCATGATGAGATTACGTTTTTCTTTCCATTCAAAAGTATTCCACATCCACGCCCAGATCTTTGTTCTGAGTGCAGATATGGAATACCTTTACTTGTTTGAGGAGTCCCAGTGGCGGTGCGTCCATAGAGGGCGCCGGAGTGCCGCCCCCTCTGGCTCTCGCACCGCCACTCAGAGGCATTGCTAGGGAGGTGCGGTCCGCACCGGGTGACACCCTTATTTTTTTTAGCTGACATGCCCAGCCTGCCCTGTGCAATCCCAGCCTGCCCTGTACCACCCCAGCCTGCTCTGTGCCACCCCAGCCTGTCCTGTACCACCCCAGCCTGCCCTGTATCACCCAGCCTGCCCTGTACCACCCCAAACAGCCCTATACCACCCCAGCCTGCCCTGTACCCCCCCAAACAGCCCTGTACCATCCCAGCCTGCCCTGTACCATCCCAGCCTGCTCTGTGCCACCCCAGCCTGTCCTGTACCACCCCAGCCTGCCCTGTATCACCCAGCCTGCCCTGTACCACCCCAAACAGCCCTATACCACCCCAGCCTGCCCTGTACCCCCCCCCAAACAGCCCTGTACCACGCCAGCCTGCCCCGTACCACCCCAAACAGCCCTATACCACCCCAGCCTGCCCTGTACCCCCCCCCCCCAAACAGCCCTGTACCACCCCAGCCTGCCCTGTACCACCCAGCCTGCCCTGTACCACCCAGCCTGCCCTGTGCCACCCCAGCCTGCCCTGTACCACCCCAGCCTGCCCTGTGCCACCCCAAACTTTCCCATGCCACCCCAACTTGCCCTGTGCCACCCTAACTTGCCCTGTACCACCTCAATCTGCCCTATGCCACCATAACTTGCCCTATACTACCCCAACCTGCCCAATGCCACCTTAACTTGCCCTGTACCACCCTAACCTTTCCCATGCCATCCCAACTTGCCCTATGCCACCCTAACTTGCACTATACCACCCCAAAATGCCCTGTACCACCCTAACTTGCCCTATACCACCCAACCTGCCTTACCGCAACCCTAACTTGCCCTATACCACCCCAAACTACCCTATATCACCCCAACATGCCCTATACCACCTTAACCTGTCCTATACCACCCCACTACACCAACCTGCCACTATACCACTCTATACTACCCTAACCTGCCACTATACTGCCCTATACTATCATTTACAGGGGCTGGTTTGGGGTGCTGCCCGTGCGCTGCCTGCTTGGTGCTGGGCAGCCTAGACAGAGGGGGGTGACACCATGTTTTACCGCACCGGGTGACACCAACCCTAGTGACGCCACTGCCGCCACTGATTACAATACATAGATTCATGCATTGCATGAATCTATGTATTGTTGCCCCTGCCGCCGACTAATCAGATGGCCGGCCGGATGGTGAGCGCCGGCCATCTGAATAACGGCAGCTGGTTGGCTGTGTGGAAGTGCCTATCAGGCTGTATTTGGCTTCCAGATACTTATCTAAGGGACGTACGGGGGGTGCGTTCCTTGGATAAGACTGACAGGCCTCTCAGCCAATCAGGTGCACCAGGTCTGGTTACCGGTAACCTGATTGGCTGAAGCGCCATCGAGGGCGGGAGAAGACATCGAGGGACGTGGAAAGAGGATGGCCGACCCCAGAAAGGTAAGTGCCGGGCGGAGGGGGACAAAAAAATTGGCACAGTGACAGTGGCGACAATGGGCACAGTGGCGACAATGGGCACAGTGGCAGTGGAATCAATTGGCACAGTGGCGACAATCGGCACAGTGACAGTGGGATCAATTGGCGCAGTGGCAACATTTGGCACAGTGACAGTGGCATCAATTGGCACAGTGGCGACAATGGGCACAGTGGCAACAATTAAAGGGCACAGTGGCATCAATTGGCACAGTGGCGACAATTAAAGGGCACAGTGGCACAGTGGTGACAATTGGCACAGTGGCGACAATTGATGGGCACAGTGGCTTTGTTTGATGGCATGGCACAGTGGCTGCGTTTGATGGCATGGCACAGTGATGACAATTGATGGCACAGTGGCTGTGTTTGATGGCATGGCACAGTGCGACAATTGATGGGCACAGTGGCTGCGTTTGATGGCTTGGCACAGTGGAGACAATTGATGGCACAGTGGCTGTGTTTGATGGCATGGCACAGTGGTGACAATTGATGGCACAGTGGCTGCGATTGATGGCATGGCACAGTGGTGACAATTGATGGCACAGTGGCTGCATTTGATGGGCCCAGTGGCTGAATTTGATGGGCACAGTGAGGCTGCAATTGTTTTTTTTTTTGTTTGTTTTTTCGTTTGCGCCCCCCCAAACATTTTGAGCACCAGCCGCCACTGTTGAGGACCCTTTGACTGGCCAAAGAATATTTCCTCCTGGCACCAGGCATTTACTAAGGTGTGCGCCCCAGATACTTTGAAGCTTCCTTTCCACCAGCATGGCATTTGTTGCACTCTGTCACATAAAAGGACATTTATTTGTAAAAAGAAAGTTGGAGGGGGTGTACAGTGCCTTGAAAAAGTATTCATACCCCTCAAAATTTTCCAAATGTTCTCATGTTACAACCAAAAACGTAAATGTATTTTTTGGGGATTTTATGTGATAGACCAACACAAAGTGGCACATAATTGTGAAGTGGAAGGAAAATGATAAATGGTTTTCCATTTTTTTAAACAAATAAATGTAGCACTGCCCCCATTGGAGCTGCTGGATTCGTTTTGGGTCTTGCACGTTACCTCAACGTTCGTTGTCTAGGGGAAGAAAGTCTGTAAAGAACCCCAATGTCCACACAAGTTGTAAAACCTTTAGCTGTTAGGTTTTATTTTTCTCATAACTTGCAAGAAGGATGGAGGAGCAGGGGAAAGTTCAGGTGCATAGCACAGATCACTGGGGAAAACTTCTAAGTTCCAATTTACATACCTCCCAACTTTCTGAGATGTGAATGAGGGACACCTATCAGCAAAAGTATGCAGGCATAGGGCACACCCCTTGCCACACCCCCTTAAAGGAGAATCATACAAAAAACAAGATTATGTAAACCCAGTACTTCTTTACAACTACCATTTCTTTATATTGTCTTTTGGAATTTACTAGGGTTGTCCCGATACCGATACCAGTATCAGTATCGGGACCGATACCGAGTATTTGCGGGAGTACTTGTACTCCCGCAAATACCCCCCGATGCCTAAATAGAATACTTGCCCCCCCCCTGCCGTTGTATATCGCAAAGCCGCCGCCGCTGCCGCGTTAATCACCGCGCGGGGAACATTAGAGTCAGCTTTCGTTTGAATAGCTGTTTTCCCCGCCGCGCATAGACACTCCCCCTTGCTCGGGATTGGACGGATCTGTCCAATCGCGAGCAAGGGGGAGTGTCTCTATACACAGCGCGGCAGGGAAAACAGCTTATTCAAACGAAAGCTGACTGTAATGTTCCCCGCGCGGTGATTAGCGCGGCGGCGGCATCATTTAGGTACGGGGGACATGGCTGCATGTGGGGGGACATGGCTGGATATGTGGGGGACATGGCTGCAATATGTTTGGGGACATGGCTGCATATATGGGGGACATGGCTGCAATATGTGGGGGACATGGCTGCATATGTTTGGGGACATGGCTGCAATATGTTTGGGGACATGGCTGCAATATGTTTGGGGACATGGCTGCAATATGTTTGGGGACATGGCTGCGTATATGGGGGACATGGCTGCAATATGTTTGGGGACATGGCTGCAATATGTTTGGGGACATGGCTGCATATGTTTGGGGACATGGCTGCATATGTTTGGGGACATGGCTGCAATATGTTTGGGGACATGGCTGCATATGTTTGGGGACATGGCTGCAATATGTTTGGGGACATGGCTGCGTATATGGGGGACATGGCTGCATATGTTTGGGGACATGGCTGCAATATGTTTGGGGACATGGCTGCAATATGTTTGGGGACATGGCTGCAATATGTTTGGGGACATGGCTGCAATATGTTTTGGGACATGGCTGCAATATGTTTGGGGACATGGCTGCATATGTTTGGGGACATGGCTGCATATGTTTGGGGACATGGCTGCATATGTTTGGGGACATGGCTGCATATGTGGGGGACATGGCTGCATATATGGGGGACACGGCTGCAATATGTTTGGGGACATGGCTGCAATATGTTTGGGGACATGGCTGCATATGTTTGGGGACATGGCTGCAACATGTTTGGGGACATGGCTGGATATGTTTGGGCACATGGCTGCATATGTGGGGGGACATGGCTGCATTTGGGGACACATTAAAAAAAAAGTATCGGTATTTGGTATCGGCGAGTACATAAAAAAAAGTATCGGTATTCGGTATCGGCGAGTACATAAAAAAAAGTATCGGTACTTGTACTCAGTCCTAAAAAAGTGGTATCGGGACAACCCTAGAATTTACAAATGCAGCAATTTAGAAATCAGAAGAAATGTTTAGCGCTGGGAAACACTTTTTGATAGCTAAAAAGTGCATTTTATATACATTTATATAGATCAGACCAAAATGAGGGACAAATGAGGAGGAATGAGGGACAGAGGGACATTGCTCCAAATCAGGGACAGTCCCTCAAAATCAGGGACAGTTGGGAGCTATGAATTTAGTCACTCACCACTTCCTCTCGAGTGGGTATTGCTCACCCAAATAGGCCCCTCTCCCATGGCCTAGCAGCCGGAATGAAGCACGAACAACGATCAGTAACAGTCTCTGCCACAGACTGGTTGCAAACAAAGTGAACAGTCCGGAATCCTCTGCCACAGGATTTGGTACCCGGAGATCCAGCCTTACAGTCTTAGAGCCTTTAAGCCAACCCATAACTGTAAGGCCTCGTACACACACGAGGGGACATACGAGGGGATACGCGGTGACGTGGCCGCGCCGTCGCCGCGACGATGGAGCGTCGACGTGCGCGACCCTGGAAGGTAAATGCTTCCACGCATGCGTCGAATCACTTCGACGCATGCGAGGGCTTTCGGCCAAGCGGACATGTCCGGTGAGTCGTACAGACGACCGAATATGTCCGACGGACAGGCTTCCAGCGGACATGTTTCTTAGCATGCTAAGAAACATTTGTCCGCTGGAAACCTTTCCGATCCGCCGGAAAATTGTCCGGTCGGCCATACACACGACCGAACATGTCCGCGGAAACTGGTCCGCCGGACCAGTTTCAGCGGACATGTTCGGTCGTGTGTACGAAGCCTAAGGTTTTGTAGAGTACGGTGCATCCTCCAATAAGGTTACCAGGCCTCTCCCAAAGTACCAGCCTTCCGCTCGGTCCTTTCCGGGAAAGGTCTTCCCCTGGTTTCCTCCATTGAGTGGCTTCTTCCCTCAGGACAGACAGCACAGGATCACCCTCCAGAGCATAGGCCCCAGTCTGGACAACGGGGCCTACCTGGTGGGAACGCAGCCTCGGGCCAGCATGGTCCCGAGGACAAAAATCATGCAGCACATACCTGGCGCCAGGAGGGCCACGAGGCGGAAAAGGGCCCCAAAAAATGGCTTCTGCCCCTTGAGTATCCTTCCCCAGCATGCCCAGTGGGGAGACCACTCCCACTGGGCTGTTCGCGAAGAAAGACACTCAATACACCCTGACCTGCTTGAGATCCAACACTGGCCCATGGTGGCAACGCCACCCATAGGAAAACAAAGGGAAATCCCTCCAAGCACAGTCAGAGCTGGAACAGGGGCTGATTTAGCCTTAATTAACAAAGTCTGAGCTAATTATCAGCTCACACTCACTAAATTTGAACATTGGTCATCTGGAGCAGGGCGCTACATAAATATGTGAAAAGTGTGGCCTGCATTCATATTCAGCCCCCTTTACTCTGATACCCCTAACTAAAATCTAGCAGAACCAATTGCCTTCAGAAGTCACCCAATTAGTAAATAGAGTTCACCTGTGTGTAATTTTATCTCAGTATAAAATACAGCTGTTCTGTGAAGCCCTCAGAGGTTTGTTAGAGAACCTTAATGAACAAAGAGCCTCATGAAGGCCGAGGAACACACCAGACAGGTCAGGGATAAAGTTGTGGAGAAGTATAAAGCAGGGTTAGGTTATAAAAAAAATCTCCCAAGCTTTGAACATCTCACGGAGCTTCTGTTCAATCCATCATCCGAAAATAGAAAGAGTATGGCACAGAGGCGATTCAGTTCGCATGTGCCGCGCTATATAAGTTTTTTTTTTTTTTTTTTTTTTTCATTCATTCAACTGCAAACCTACCAAGACACCTAAACTGACCGGGTCGGGCAAGGAGAGCATTCACCAGAGACCCAAATATTACATAAGTATATATATATATATTTTTTTTCAGACACCCTAGAGAATAAAACGGCGGTCTTCACAATACTTCATGTCACACCGTATTTGCAGTGGTCTTACAAATACAATTATTTTTGGAAAAAATACAGGTTTTTAAATAAAAAAATAAGACAACAGTAAAGTTAGCCTAATTTTTTTCTATATTGTGAAAGATAATGTCACGCCGAGTAAATTGATACCCAACATGTCACGCTTCAAAATTGCGCCCGCTCGTGGAATGGCGACAAACTTTTACCCTTAAAAATCTGCATAGGTGAAGTTAAAAAATGTCTACAAGTTACCAGTTTTGAGCAGGGCCGGCGCTAGCGCAAGGCAACATGGGCACTTGCCTTACGGCGCCAGCCCCGGCGGCCCCTCCTCTCTTCTCGTCCATTCCCATTTGCTTGTGACATCATCTGGGATGGACGAGAAGAGAGGAGAGGCCGCCGGGTCAGCGTGACATGAGAGAAAACTTATCACAGATGCTTCCTGCATACTGGCTGCCGGGTAAACGCTGTTCCCCAATGTGCTCTAATATGTCCCAATGTGCTCCAATATGCCCCGATGTGTGCCAATATGCCCTGATGTGAGCCAAGTGCCCCGTGCCCTGATGTGCCATGTGTCCTGATGTCCCGTGCCCTGATGTCCTGTGCCCCAGTCTGCTGTGCCTCAATGTCGTGTGCCCTGATGTACTGTGACCTGTGCCCTGATGTGCTGTGCCCTTTACCCTGATGTGGCCTGGTGTGCTGTACCCTGATGTGCTATGCCCTGATGTTCACTGTGCTCTTATGTGTCCTGATGTGCTGTGCCCTGATGTGCACTATACCCTGATGTGTTGTGCCCTGTGCGTGCGTGTGCGCCAGGGGGGGGGGGGGAGGGGCTCAAAATGCGCCTTCGCCTGAGTTGGCAAAAAAATTTGAACCGGCCCTGGTTTTGAGTTACAGAGGGGGTCTTTTGCTAGAATTATTGCTCTTGCTTCAAAGATCACGTCGATACCTCACATGTGTGGTTTTCATATGCGAGCACGACTTGCGTATGCGTTCGGAATGTAAGCATCGCTTGTAATAGAAAAAAAGCACGACAGGACCTCTTAAATGTGAGATCTGTGGTCAAAAAGACCTCAGATCTCACATTTACACTTAAAAGCAAAAAAATTTTATAAAAAAAAAAAAAAAAGTATCCTTTAACCCCTTCCATACAGGGCATTTTCACCCCCTTCCTGCCCAGACCAATTTTTAGTTTTCAGCGCTGTTGCACTTTGAATGACAATTGCGTGGTCATGCAACACTGTACCCAAACTAAATCTTTTTTCCCCCCACAAATAGAGCTTTCGTTTGGTGGTATTTGATCATCTCTGCGGTTTTTATTTTTTGCGCTATAAACAAAAGAAGAGCGACAATTTAAAAAAAAAAAACACAGTATTTTTTACTTTTTTATTTAATAAATATCACAATTAAAAAAAAAAAAAAAAAGCATTTTTTTCCTCAGTTTAGGCCGATACGTATTCTTCTACATATTTTTGGTAAAAAAAAAATCGCAATAATCGTATATTGATTGGTTTGCACAAAAGTTATGGCGTCTACAAAATAGGTGATAGATTTATGGCATTTTTATTTTATTAATTTTTTTACTAGTATTGGTGGCGATTTGCGATTTTTTTACTGTGACCGTGACATTGCGGCGAACACATCGGACACTTTTGACACGTTTTTGGGACCATTCACATTTATACAGCAATTAATTCTATAAATATGCATTGATTACTGTGTAAATGTGACTGGCAGGGAAGGGGTTAACCACTAGGGGACGTTGAAGGGGTTAATATGTTCCCTAAGGTGTGTTATAACTGTAGGGGGGAGGGGACTCTCAAGGGGAGGAGACCGATGTGTGTTCCTCCGTACTGGGAACACACATTGGTCTCCTCACCGCTGACAGGAGGTGGATCTGTGTGTTTACACCCCATCATTACACACACAGATCCACAGTCCTGCCGTGATTAACGACAATCGCGGGCACCCGGCGGCAATCGCGGCCGCCGGGCACGCGCGCCGGGTCACGAGCGCTGCCGCGGGCGCGCGCGCTCTAGATCGCCGGGAATACAGGACGTCATATGACGTCCACCCGGATCGGCGAGGGGTTCCTGCCGCCGTCATTTCACAATGACGCGGTATGAAAGTGGTTAAGGCCATTGGGTGGAACAGATGTTTGACGTCGCTTCTGTCATCCAATGGTATGGAGCCGAGTGGGGGCCATCTTTCTCTCACTCAACTTCATGCCTCAGAGGGGAAAGGACCCAATTGTCTCCACTGCTACTGACAGCTTCAGTAAGCGTCAGAGACCACTGGGGAGCGGCGGGAGGGGGGGGCCTCTCGCGCCCCTGATAAAATCTTGTGGCGAATCCACTGCAGAGACCACTTTTATCTGAAAGCGGACTGCCCGCTGTTTAAAAAGATACCTATCTGCTGGCGTAACCCCGGTATTTAACGTCAAAGAGCCGACGTATAATGACAGCGGTCCGTAAGTAGTTAATCACTTTGTTTGAGAAGGGGTGGGATAAGCGTAGGTTAATTTTTATTATATTTATGAACTGTACTAATGTGTCATTTCTTATTTCTCTTGTACTGGACAGAATGCAATATGAGCTGTCCTGTAGGTAAAGCGAGTGCTGACTGCAGTGTCTGCGAATGCAAAAACCAAGTCTTGTATGGCACAGTAACACTTCCGGATGGAGCTCCTGCTGTGGGCGCAAACGTCTATATCATCTCTAAAAAACCCAAACTGAAAGCTATATCAGACTCCCTGGGGAAGTTCCGAGCGGTGGGATTGTGTCCTGACAGCACACTACAGCTGAAAATGGAAAAATATTCCGTGGTCAACCTGAAGATACCCAAGAGTAACAGCACCTCCGACTCTATCGCCGTCACATTGAAGAGGAAAGGTGAGATTGCTCCTCTTGTCGATATCTGGGGTATGAACCTCGGTGGTTCCCAAAGGGGCGATTATCATTTTGGTAAATGGGGTCTAATGGAGCCCTGAAAGTTTTCCGGGCTGCATGCTCATTGCCCTGGAGCAGTGGTTCTCAACCTCAGTCCTCAAGTACCCCCAACAGGCAATTTTTTCAGGTTTTCTTTTACTTTACTGTGCCATCTTCTCCACTGACACCAACAATGGGGCACTATTTCTCCCACTGTTACCAGTGGCATCACTAAGGGGGGCCAGAAGGGGCCCTGACCCCCCCCCAACATTATGCTGTGCCCCCCCCCCCCCCCCTCAATTAAAACACCTTTTGTTTCTATATCTAGTGGTGTTACGACCCTGATTCTGAGAACACTCTGTCTCAAGTTTAGACTCCAGCTGTAGAGGCCTATCAGAATTAACCACCAGCTCACTCTCACTGAACTATAAGAGTATGGGGTCTATATCATCATATCCTCTGATTGGAGCAAAACATGTAGTAATAGTTTAATACTTGTTAAACTATGTTGTAACCTTTATCTAGAGAAATAAAAAGGATAAGTCTTTAGTAGGTGCTTTCTGAATATATAGGTAGTGAATTTGAGTCATAGAGAAAATTAGCACTCTTGATATAACATATAGAAAGAAGTCCCAATATAATTAGAGCAAGTATCTCAACAGTTAATATGCATTTCTGAGAGAGTGAGAAGGAGATAGCCCAGAGTATGGGTAGCAACACTATCTGTGTGGCAAAATAGTCTTTAAACACAAGCAGTTTAAGAGGTAGTGTGGACCAGGTCTGTTTGCACAGGAGTAGATGGTAATCCCAATATGCAGTAATATGCTCTATATACTTATGCAGTTTAAGAGGTAGTGTGGACCAGGTCTGTTTGCATAGGAGTAGATGGTAATCCCAATATGCAGTAATATGCTCTATATACTTATGCAGTTTAAGAGGTAGTGTGGACCAGGTCTGTTTGCACAGGAGTAGATGGTAATCCCAATATGCAGTAATATGCTCTATATACTTATGCAGTTTAAGAGGTAGTGTGGACCAGGTCTATTTGCACAGGAGTAGATGGTAATCCCAATATGCAGTAATATGCTCTATATACTTATGCAGTTTAAGAGGTAGTGTGGACCAGGTCTATTTGCACAGGAGTAGATGGTAATCCCAATATGCAGTAATATGCTCTATATACTTATGCAGTTTAAGAGGTAGTGTGGACCAGGTCTGTTTGCACAGGAGTAGATGGTAATCCCAACATGCAGTAATATGCTCTATATACTTGCGGTTAGGAGGTAGTCTAGACTGGGAAAGTTAGCACAGGTGCAGAGCTGGTGGTCCTTCTATCCAGTATAGTAATGAGATCTGGATGCAAGTGTCCCACAAGTGAACTTCAAGATTGCTATGGGTTGGTGGAGGGTCTCCAGGTGGCGGCAGGGTCCAACAGGAATATTCCAACACCCTGCCGCCAGTGCTGGAGGTTTAAATAGCCCGGTCTCCCATGCACGCCGAACGCCACACACTGGAACGCACTTCCGCGTTCCAGCGTGGAGCGCAGACGTCCGCGTACCGGAAGTGACGCGGATGTCTTCGTGAATGGAGCGCAGCTGTCATAGTAGGTAAAGCTGCGCTCCTTGTACACAAATTAACGCTAATAGCGTTACATACTCCCCTCCTCAAGGGGACCCATCCGGGGCGCCTAATAGGAGATGGTTTATCAGGATATTTGTGATGGAACTGCTTAATAAGTCTAGGGGCATGAATATCTGATGAGCATTCCCAGGAATCATCTGTGGGAGAATAGCCTTTCCAACGAATCAAGTATTGAATGGAAGAACCTCTCCTCCTAGAATCCAAAATCTTCTCTACTTGATATTCAGTCTCACCAAAAACTTGAACTGGTGGAGGAGGTTGTGGATCTCTGTTTGGAAAAGGGTTTGGTTTGTAAGGTTTAATTAATGAAACATGGAAGGATGGATGAATCTTCCAATCGGAGGGTAAAATTAATCTGACAGCATTATTATTGATGATGTGGGAAATTGGAAAAGGTCCCGTGTACTGACGGCCAAGTTTCTTTGAAGGAATCTTGAGTTGAACTGGACCCATCAATAAAAGTGAGTTACACTGGATTTTGCTTAAACACACAGGGAATTTTATTTGATTCTACAATACTTGAATCTATAAAGTTGCCGCAGGCTCCGCTGTCGACCATTGCTTCAATGGAAATCTCTTCTTGATCCCACTGTAGAGTAAGAAGGATAAAGATATATCGATTAGATGTGGAAAGGGATGAGTCTAATTTATTAATGTGGGAAAATTTACCTTCAGAGTTTTTCTTAAGTAGAGGACAGGTAGAGACGATGTGGTCTGGAGCTGAACAATAAAGACAAAGATTATTGGCTCTACGGCGTTGCTTTTCTGCTGGAGTCAAAGGTCCTCTTATAGTTCCAAGTTCCATTGGAGACTCTTTTGAAGGCGATCTGAATCTCCTGAAGGAAGTAACTGGGTATGTGTTTGCACGTTCCGCCTTTCTCTCACGCAGACGGCGATCGATAGTCACTGATAGGTGCATGAGATCTTCTAGAGTATCAGGAAGCACAACGCGAGCAAGCTCATCCTTCATAGCCTCTGATAATCCCAAACGAAATTGATTTCTAAGAGCAATCTCTGACCATTGGGTCTCCCTGCTCCAGCATTTAAATTCTGAAATAAAGTCCTCCACAGGCCTCTTTCCCTGTTTGAGGGTTCTGATTGAATTTTCAGCTGTTAGCTGTTTGTTAGGATCTTCATATAAGAGAGACATCTCATTAATGAAAGTATCAAAAGCTCCCAAAAGATCTCCATGTTCTTCTATGTATGTATCAGCCCACACTCTGGGTTCACCTCTGAGATAGGTAATTAAAGTGAGGATCTTTATTCTATCAGAGTAATAAGTGCGCGGACGTAATTCATACATCAAACGGCATGAACTAATGAATTGTCTATAATTCTTCCTTTCACCAGAAAAAAGTTCTGGTGGGCAGACCTTAGCTTCAGGTCTGTCTCTAGCATGTGCATGATTGAGATTGCGTAAGGTATCATTCTGAACACGCAATTCATTCATGTTAGCAGTCAGGTTATCCACTCTTTGAGAGAGTGTAACTAAATGATTCGCAAGTTCAGCTGGATCCATCTTGAATGTTCTCTTTTTTTTTTTTTTTTTTTTTTTAAAGGGGTTGGAATATTATGTTACGACCCTGATTCTGAGAACACTCTGTCTCAAGTTTAAACTCCAGCTGAAGAGGCCTATCAGAATTAACCACCAGCTCACTCTCACTGAACTATAAGAGTATGGGGTCTATATCATCATATCCTCTGATTGGAGCAAAACATGTAGTAATAGTTTAATACTTGTTAAACTATGTTGTAACCTTTATCTAGAGAAATAAAAAGGATAAGTCTTTAGTAGGTGCTTTCTGAATATATAGGTAGTGAATTTGAGTCATAGAGAAAATTAGCACTCTTGATATAACATATAGAAAGAAGTCCCAATATAATTAGAGCAAGTATCTCAACAGTTAATATGCATTTCTGAGAGAGTGAGAAGGAGATAGCCCAGAGTATGGGTAGCAACACTATCTGTGTGGCAAAATAGTCTTTAAACACAAGCAGTTTAAGAGGTAGTGTGGACCAGGTCTGTTTGCACAGGAGTAGATGGTAATCCCAATATGCAGTAATATGCTCTATATACTTATGCAGTTTAAGAGGTAGTGTGGACCAGGTCTGTTTGCATAGGAGTAGATGGTAATCCCAATATGCAGTAATATGCTCTATGGGGGTTATCCACAAAGCCTTGGCGCAACGTAACTTTTCTGATTTAAGTTACTCCGCCGCAAAATTCCAAAGTTAGGTGCCGATCCACAAAGCACTTACCTGGAATTTTGCGGCGCTGTAACTTAAATCCGTCCGGCGCAAGGCGTTCCTATTCAAATGGGCGAGTCCCATTTAAATTAGGCGCGCTCCCGCGCCGGACGTACTGCGCATGCTCCGTCGGGTAAATTACCCGACGTGCATTGCGCTAACTGACGTCGCTCCGACGTCATTTGCTTAGACGTTACCGTAAATGGCGTCCAGCGCCATTCACGGACGTCTTACGCAAACGACGTAGAATTTAAAATTCGACGCGGGAACGACGGCCATACTTAACATGGCTTAGGACAACTAGGGCTTAGCCCTAGTTTTACGCGGCGGAACTCGACGTAAACGACGTAGATTTAGAGCGTCGGGCCCGTCGGAGCGTTCGTGGATCGCCGTAACTGGTCATTTGCATATTCTACGCCGGCCTCAATGGCCTCGCCACCTAGCGGCCGGCCTAGAATTGCATCCTTAAGATCCGACAGTGTAATTCAATTACACATGTCGGATCTTCGTCCTAACTATGGGAAACTGAGTCTGTGGATCAGTTCCATAGTTAGGACCAGGGATACGACGGCGTAACAGCAGTTACGCCGCCGTATCTCTTTTGAGGATCTGGCCCTATATACTTATGCAGTTTAAGAGGTAGTGTGGACCAGGTCTGTTTGCACAGGAGTAGATGGTAATCCCAATATGCAGTAATATGCTCTATATACTTATGCAGTTTAAGAGGTAGTGTGGACCAGGTCTATTTGCACAGGAGTAGATGGTAATCCCAATATGCAGTAATATGCTCTATATACTTATGCAGTTTAAGAGGTAGTGTGGACCAGGTCTATTTGCACAGGAGTAGATGGTAATCCCAATATGCAGTAATATGCTCTATATACTTATGCAGTTTAAGAGGTAGTGTGGACCAGGTCTGTTTGCACAGGAGTAGATGGTAATCCCAACATGCAGTAATATGCTCTATATACTTGCGGTTAGGAGGTAGTCTAGACTGGGAAAGTTAGCACAGGTGCAGAGCTGGTGGTCCTTCTATCCAGTATAGTAATGAGATCTGGATGCAAGTGTCCCACAAGTGAACTTCAAGATTGCTATGGGTTGGTGGAGGGTCTCCAGGTGGCGGCAGGGTCCAACAGGAATATTCCAACAACCTGCCGCCAGTGCTGGAGGTTTAAATAGCCCGGTCTCCCATGCACGCCGAACGCCACACACTGGAACGCACTTCCGCGTTCCAGCGTGGAGCGCAGACGTCCGCGTACCGGAAGTGACGCGGATGTCTTCGTGAATGGAGCGCAGCTGTCATAGTAGGTAAAGCTGCGCTCCTTGTACACAAATTAACGCTAATAGCGTTACAAGTGGGTGCCCCCAATCTTGCTTGGGTCGCCACGGAGTCGAAACAGGCTCTTCTGAGAGGCAGAGTGTCCCAGCGGGCATTACTCCACCTCCCTCTGCTCACTGACACTGTGCAATGCATAATGCGAGAGCCGCTTGCATAGCCACGGCCGCCGCCCGATCTGCTCCTTCTCCCTGCATCCTCATTGGCAGGGAGGAGAGCGACTTCAAGAAGGACTGTGCTGGTGACATACCTCTTGTTTTATGCCACCCTGGGTGGGCCCCAATACAGTAGGAAGGAGGCTCACTGCAAAACATGTAAAAGCGTCTCGTTGCGGGATCATAATAAAGGGCCCCACAACCGAAGGAAAGGGCCCCAGGAGATATATATATATATATATATATATATATATATATATATATATATATATATATATATATAATTGCACTTTATAGTTGCCCCCCCCCTACTTTTTTCCCTGTCCCCCCCATGTGCCCCCTCAAAATATGAAAGCTGGAGACGCCACTGACTGTTATTAATGATAAGGCCTTATTCCTACCACTGACACCAACAATTGGGCACTATTCCTCCCACTGTTACCAATGATAAGGCCTTATTCCTACCACTGACACCAACAATGGAGCACTATTCCTTCTACTGTTACCAATGGGGTGGATTCAGGTACGACTTGCGCCCTCTTACGGAGGCGCAGCATACCGTTTTAACGCTGCGCCTCTGTAAATTACCTGCGCTACGCTTCATTCATGAAGCAGTAGCTACGTAATTTGCGCGGGCGCTCCTTAAAAATGGCCGGCGTAAGCATGCGTAATTTAAATGATCCCGTAGGGGGCGTGGATCATTTAAATAAAAACGTAGTGCGCATGCTCCGTCGGGAAACTTTCCCGACGTGCATTGCGGCAAATGATGTCGCAAGGACGTCATTTGCTTTAACGTGAACGTAAATGGCGTCCAGCGCCATTCACGATTCACTTACGCAAACGACGTAATTTTCAAACATCGCGACGCGGGAACGACGGGTATACTTAGCATTGGCTGCCCCTGCTAATAGCAGGAGCAGCCTTACGCGGAACCCGACGAACGCAAACGACGTAAAATGCGTACGTAGGGCGCGCGTACGGTTGTGAATCAGCGTTATTATGCAATTTGCATACTCTACGCTGACTACTACAGGAACGCCACCTAGCGGCCATCGTAAGAATGCAGCCTACGATACGATGGCATAAGAGCCTTATGGCAGTCATATCTTAGGCTGCAGTCGGCGTAACAAGCTTTCTGAATACAGAAAAGTCGTTAAGCCGGCGCAACTAAGCAATTGCGCTGCGTAACTATGGATACGCAGACGCAATTGCTTACTGAATCCACCCCAAAGATAAGGCCTTATTCCTACCACTGACACCAACAATGGAGGACTATTCCTACCCATGGTTACCAATGATAAGGCCTTATTCTTCCCACTGACACCAACAATTGGGCACTATTCCTCCCACTGTTACCAATGATAAGGCCTTATTCCTACCACTGACACCAACAATGGAGCACTATTCCTCCCACTGTTACCAATCATAAGGCCTTATTCCTACCACTGACACCAACAATGGAGCACTATTCCTCCCACTGTTACCAATGATAAGGCCTTATTCCTACCACTGACACCAACAATGGAGCACTATTCCTCCCACTGTTACCAATGATAAGGCCTTATTCCTACCACTGACACCAATGATGAAGCCCTATTCTGACCACTCTAACATCAATGATGGGGCACTATTTCTCCCACTGACACCAACGATTGAGCATTATTCCTCCCACTGACACCAATGATGGGTCACCATTCCTCCCAATAACAACAATGGGACACTATTCCTCCCCCTAATACGAAAGATGGGGCATAATGGCATTGTTCACTCCCATTGACACCCGGACATTTTCTACTCCAACTCGCCACAGTCCAGCCCCCATAAAGTTTGAAGGACAGTAAATTTGCCCTTTGTTTAGAAAGTTTGGAGACCCCTGGTCTTAAAAAAGGGTACCTCCAATGTGTTTCAGAGGCTCACAGCTTCCCCTTTATCAGAGAAGAGTACTGGCAGTGATAGAACAAATACAGGAAAATAAAAATAGATTAAAGCGGGAGTTCACCCAATTATGTTTTTTTTTCTATTTTCCCCTTAGATTCCTGCTCGTTTTGTCTAGGGGAATCGGCTAGTTGTTTTAAAATATGAAACTTACCGTTTTCGAGATGCATCTTCTCCGTCGCTTCCGGGTATGGGTCTTCGGGAGCGGGCGTTCCTTCTTGATTGACAGTCTTCCGAGAGGCTTCCGACGGTCGCATCCATCGCGTCACTCATAGCCGAAAGAAGCCGAACGTCGGTGCGGCTCTATACTGCGCCTGCGCACCGACGTTCGGCTTCTTTCGGAAAATCGTAACGCGATGGATGCGACCGTCGGAAGCCTCTCGGAAGACTGTCAATCAAAATAGGAACGCCCAGTCCCGCAGCCCATACCCGGAAGCGGCGGAGAAGATGCATCTCGTAAACGGTAAGTACGGATCATATTTTAAAACAACTAGCCGATTCCCCTAGACAAAACGAGCATCCATCTAGGGGGAAATAGTGTCATGTGCGGGTGAACCTCCGCTTTAATATGAAAGGCAGTGCGGACGTCAAGAACAATAAACGTATACAGTGGACCTTCGGATTGCGAGTTACGTGGTTAACGAGCGTTTCGCAATACGAGTACTGTATTTTGAAAAATCCTGACTCGGTTTGCGAGTGTTGTCTCGCAAAATGAGCAGGATTCAGGCCTAATTGGTTTGCAGTACCGCGTTCGGCCTGAGGTGGGGTGGGGGGGCGCCGGAGCCGAGCCGAGCGTAGTCGATCAGTGCCATTCAGAAATGCTCGGAAAGACTAGGATATGCTACGTTCCCGAGCCTTTCTGAGGTTTGCCGAGGTCAGCCTAGCTGTCCTCTGGCCTTTCTGGCTGTTTACGAGGCTCTACTGCCGCATGCGGTATTGAATGCCATTGAAGACAATGAGGAATAAATTATTTTTGTCTCCATTGACTTCAATGAGGAAACTTGCTTTGATATGCGAGTGCTTTGGATTACGAGCATTCTCTTGGAATGGCTTATGCTCGTAATCCGAGGTTCCACTGTACTGGACTTACTGTAAACTTGTGGTGCTCTCACCTCATCCTTTCCATCTTCTTTGGACCTCTCTGGGAACCCATCGGGGTTGATTTATTAAAACTGAAAAGTGAAAAATCTGATGCAGTTCTGCATAGAAATCAATCAGCTTCCAGGTTTTAGCTAAAGTTAGAAGCTGATTGGTTACCAGGCGCAGCTGCACCATATTTTGAAAGCTTCAGTTTTAATAAATCAACCCCGTAGGGAGACCCCATATGTTAGAGAGCTGCCTCTTAGAACTGGAGACCACGCACTTCATTACATTTACCTTGTGGGTCTGGTGCTCCACCAACACTATCTCATTCACATTCATGTGTGTAAATTTAATCTTGAGCTACTGAGCTCTGTAAACTATGGTCTTCTCTCAGAAAAGGGTGATGTATAGCTCAACCTGCTGATTGCATATGAAAACACAAAGGGCAAGATTCTCGTAGAATCTGTGGTGGCGTAGCGTAAGCCATTTACACCACGCCGCCGGAACTTACTGGAGCAAGTGCCGTATTCTCAAAGCACTTGCTCCGTAGTTTGCGGCGGCGTAGTGTAAATGGCCCTGCGTAAGGCCGCGTAATTCAAAGGGGGCGGCTTGTATTTAAATTAAGCGCGCCCCGCGCCGATCGCACTGCGCATGCGCCGGCCGTAAAAATAGCCCAGTGCGCATGCTCCAGCTCATGACGGAAAACGTCATTAAAGCCGACGTGAGCGTCATTAACGTAAAGCCCTATTCGCGAACGACTTAGTAAAACGACGGAAACGACGGAAAAAGACGACGCTGTCCCGACGCCATACTTAACATGGCATACGACGGACCTTCGTAAACTTACCCCTCATATAGCAGGGGTACGTTTACGCTTACGGAAACGACGTAAACGACGACGAGGCGGCGCAAAAACGTTCGGGAATCGGCGTATTCGGCTCATTTGCATATGCGACGCTGAAATCGACGTAAAAGCCACCTAGCGCCCAGCGTAGTATTGCATTTAGGATCCGACAGTGTAAGTGACTTACACCTGTCGGATTCTAGCCTAATTCTGGCATATCTTGGGCCAGATTCACAAAGGTTAGCGGATCTTTAGATCCGTGTAACCTATGTGTTTTAAGATCCGCCCTCGCAAGTTTGTGAGGAAAGTGTCAAATTCACAACACACTTACCTCCAAACTTACGACGGCGGATCCTAACTCCCCCAGCGGAATTCAAATTCCGCGGCTAGGGGAGTGTCATATTTAAATCAGGCGCGCTCCCGCGCCGATTTAAATACGCATGCGTCGTCCGGGGAATTTCCCGACGTGCATTGCTCCCACTGACGTCAATAGGACGTCAGTGGTTGCGACGTGAGCGGGACTTGCGACGCGCGTGTTCGTGAATCGGCGTACGCAAACGACGTAGGAAATTTCAAAATCGACGCGGGAACGACGGCCATACTTAACAATACTTACCCCTGCTTTTAGCAGGGGTAAGTATACGACGGGTACCGCGCTACGGAAACGACGTAAGAACACAGCGTCGGGTCCGCGTACGTTCGTGAATTTCGCGTATCTCGCTGATTTACATATTATTCAGTGTAAATCAGCGGGAACGCCCCCGGCGCCATTTTTAAATCAAAAAAAAGATCTGACAGTGTAACACAGTGTGACACTGTCGGATCTCAGCCCTATCTATGCGTAACTGATTCTATGAATCAGGCGCATAGATAGGACCAGTAAAAATCCGAGATACGATGGTGTATCTGAGATACTCCATCGTATCTCTTTTGTGAATCTGGCCCCTTGTTTTGAGAATACAAAACAATGATACGCCGGCGGGATTTTCGAATTACGCCGGTGTATATGTAAATACACCGGCGTAATTCTTTTGAGAATCTGGCCCAAAATAATTTTTGATTATTGATTCATTATTTTATTTACCACAATTCAAAACTACTTTACATTCTTTAATTTTTTTCCCTCTCTCAGAAAAGCCTTATATAATGGAGAACCCAGAGACCAAAGTCAGAAGAGTGGGTCAAAGTGTGACGTTCTGCTGTAATGCTGTAGGTGAACCAGCCATAGAACAGTACCTGTGGTGAGTAATGTTAACCCCTTCCATACAGGGCATTTTCACCCCCTTCCTGCCCAGACCAATTTTTAGTTTTCAAGGCTGTTGCACTTTGAATGACAATTGCGCAGTCATGCAACACTGTATCCAAATGAAATCTTTATGTTTTTTCCCCCCCACAAATAGAGCTTTCTTTTGGTGGTATTTGATCATCTCTGCGTTTTTTTTTTTTTTTTTTGCGCTATAAACAAAAGAAGAGCGACAATTTAAAAAAAAAACACAATTAGCTGGATTCACGTAGATGAGCCTAGCGTTAGGCAGGCGCTGCGTATCTCACATACGCTACGCCGCCGTAAGTTAGAGAGGCAAGTGCTGTATTCACAAAGCACTTGCGTCCTAAGTTACAGTGGCGTAGCGTAAATGTGCCGGCCTAAGCGCGCCTAATTCAAATTGTGAAGAGCTGGGCATGTTTTATGCTAATGAATCGTGACCCGACGTGATTGACGTTTTGAACGGACGGCGCATGCGCCGTCCGTGGACATATCCTAGTGCGCATGCTCCAAATTACGCCGCAAAGACTTATTGGTTTTGACGTGAACGTAAATTACGCCCAGCCCCATTCACGGACAACTTACGCAAACAACGTAAAATTTTTAAAATTTGACGCGGTTCCGACGGCCATACTTAAAGGGGTGGTTCACCCTAAAAACTACTTGTTTTTATTACACTGGCCCCCCACATTACAATACGATTAAGGCTATTATTTTTTTTTGATGCTGTACATACCTTTGTACAGCATATTCACCCGTGGCTTCGGGGTTGCGAGTCCCGCGGGAGTGGGCGTTCCCAACATGTCTGTGATTGACATTTTGACCAAAACCGAACTCCCCCCCCGTCGCGTAAGCCGCGTCACGATTGGCGAAAGGAGCCTAACGGCGATGCGCATGCGCAGTATAGCGCCGACTCGCCGTTTGGCTCCTTTCGCCTACCGTGACGCGGCTTACGCGACGGGGGGGAGCTCGTTTTTGGTCAAAATGTCAATCAGACATGTTAGGAACGCCCACTCCCGCGGGACTCGCAAGCCGGAAGCCACGGGTGAATATGCTGTACAAAGGTATGTACAGCATCAAAAAAATAATAATAGCCTTAATCGTATTGTAATGTGGGGGGCCAGTGTAATAAAAAAAAAGTAGTTTTTAGGGTGAACCACCCCTTTAACATTGGCTGCGCCATCTTTTTGGTGGAATAACTTTAGGCCTGAAAACGCCTTACGTAAGCGGCGTATCTTTACTGCGACGGGCAAGCGTACGTTCATGAATAGGCGTATCTCGCTGATTTACGCATTCTAGGCGTAAATCCACGTACACGCCCCCAGCGGCTGGCCTAAATAGACAGCTAAGATACAACGGCGCCCGCGGTCGTATCTTAGCTAGATTTAAGTGTATCTCAATTTGAGAATACACTTAAATTTACGACGGCGCAGATTCAGAGTTACGACGGTGTATCTACTGATACGCCGGCGTAACGTTCTCTGAATCTGGCTAAATATTTTTTACTTTTTGATTTAATAAATATCAAAAAAATTTAAAATTCTTATTCTTCTACATATTTTTGGTAGCGTATATTGATTGGTTTGCGCAAAAGTTATAGCGTCTACAAAATAGGTGATAGATTTATGGCATTTTTATTTTTAATTTTTTTACTAGTAATGGGGTTGATCTGCGATTTTATTGGACACTTTTGGGGCCATTCACATTTATACAGCGATTAGTGCTATAAAACTGCACTGTTACTGTGTAAATGTGACTGGCAGGGAAGGGGTTAACACTAGGGGGCGCTGAAGGGGTTAAATGTGTTCCCTAGGGAGTGATTATAACTGTGGGGGGAGGGCACTGACTGGGGAAGGTTACCGATCTGTGTCCCTATGCAGGGCCGCCATCAGGGGGGGGTACAGGCAGTAGACCTGTAAGGGGCCCGGTGGTCCCCAGGGCCCCTGATGGCATCCCCCTTTTTTTCTTTCTTTTTCATTTATGTATTTTTTATTTTTTTCGTCACAGCACCCAAAGCCCCCCCGCCCCAACCTCTAAGGGGCCGGTGGTCCTCAGGGCCCCGGATGGCATCCCCCTTTTTTTTCGTCAGCACCCAAAGCCCCCCGACCCCTCAATTTGCAGCAGCAGCACCCCCCCCCCCCCCCCCCAGCTTCTCAATTTGCGACGGCCCTCCTATTCTCAATTTGCGGCGCCCCCCCACTTCTCAACTTGTGACACTCCCCCCACTTCTCAATTTGCAGCGGCAGCACCCCCCTGGTTCTCTGCTCCAGGGGGCCCATGCCTGAAGCTGTGTAAGGGGCCCCAAAATTCCTAATGGCGGCGCCCTGTCCCTATGTACAAGGGACACACCATCGGTCTCCTCTCCCTGACAGGACGTGGATCTCTGTGTTTACACACCGAGATCCACGGTCCTGCTCAGTTACTGGGCAATCGCGGGTGCCCGGCGGCCATCGCGGCCGTCGGGCACAGCCCCCTAGTGGCCCGGGCATAGCCCCCTAGTGGCTCGGGAAGGCAAAGACGTCATATGACGTCCTCCCAGAAGGAGAGGCTTATCGTGCCGCCGTCATTTGACGGCAGGCGGTAGTCTAATGGTTAATGTTATTCTGTTAGCAGGTTCCTAATCAGCACACCCGCGGAAGCGTAGAAGAGTTGCAGCTGGGAATGTATGTTACTAAAGACATTTTATATTAATATCAGAACTCTTATCATTCTTATTTTACAGGTACCATAATGGCACTTTGCTGGATCAAAGCATTTATAAATCCAATAACCAACTTGTTCTGAGGAAGCTGAAAACGAGCCAGGCTGGGGAGTACTACTGCAAGGCCAAGAATGATGCTGGATTCGTGAAATCCAGTCCTGCCAAGCTCAAGCTCATTGGTGAGATGAAACAAAGGGTGGAGCTTACTTCATGTGATAAAGAAGATGTCTCACCAACATGTTTAAACGTATTTAACTCCTATGGGGACCAAGAGCGTGTTGTACTTGGTCCCATATGTACTTGGTTGTTTGGGGGACGAAAAAAAAAAACTTTGGTGAGAGTTCTCCTTAACCACTTAAGGACTGGACCAATATGCTGCTACATGACCCAAGGGGTTTTTACAATTCGGCACTGCGTCGCTTTAACAGACAATTGCGCGCTCGTGCGACGTGGCTCCCAAACAAAATTGGCGTCCTTTTTTCCCCACAAATAGAGCTTTCTTTTGGTGGTATTTGATCACCTCTGCGGTTTTTATTTTTTGCGCTATAAACAAAAATAGAGCGACAATTTTGAAAAAAATTCAATATTTTTTACTATTTGCTATAATAAATATCCCCCAAAAACATATATAAAAAAATGTTTTCCTCCAGTTTAGGCCGATACGTATTATTCTACATATTTTTGGTAAAAAAAATCGCAATAAGCGTTTATCGATTGGTTTGCGCAAAATTTATAGCGTTTACAAAATAGGGGATAGTTTTATTGCATTTTTATTCATTATTTTTTTTTTACTACTAATGGCGGCGATCAGCGATTTTTTTCGTGACTGCGACATTATGGCGGACACTTCGGACAATTTTGACACATTTTTGGGACCATTGTCATTTTCACAACAAAAAATGCATTTAAATTGCATTGTTTATTGTGAAAATGACAGTTGCAGTTTGGGAGTTAACCACAGGGGGCGCTGTAGGATTTAGTGTTCACCTAGTGTGTGTTTGCAACTGTAGGGGGGTGTGGCTGTAGGATTGACGTCATCGATCGAGTCTCCCTATAAAAAGGATCACTCGATCGATGCAGCCGCCACAGTGAAGCACGGGGAAGCCGTGTTTACATACGGCTCTCCCCGTTCTTCAGCTCCGGGGAGCGATCGCGACGGAGCGGCTATAAACGAATAGCCGCGCCGTCGTCCCGGATCGCTCCCCGCGGGAATCCGACCTCTGCATGTAGCGGGGGGGGGGGGTCCCGACCCACGTCTAGGCAGGGACGTACAGGTACGCCAATGTGCCTGTACGTGCCATTCTGCCGACGTATATCTACATGCGGCAGTCGGGAAGTGGTTAAATAGCGTGTGTAATGGTTTGGGCTATTTTTATGTAATGCCTTTGAAACTATTTTATATGTGTTATTTAGTATTTATTTATAGTATCCAAGTATAAAGTATCCAAGTATCCAAGTATAAAGTCGGAATGCATTGTGACACATGATTTATGATTTACAGAGCATTGTGGGTTTTCAAAAGCAAGAGCATAGCAGAAGCTCTGTCATTTTTAAATTTAGGCATCATAAAGGGCAGTCTGGAAGGTGAGGATTCGGAAAAAGGGAAAGGGATGAATTTCTGCTCTGAAAACATCAGGCTTAGGATAGACAGGTAAACATGTGAAAAAGAGCCTAGAGCTCCATCTGCTGGCTCCGAAAATTTGGGATATTCTTTCACTTTCAATGATAAAAGTCACCAGGACAATAGAGAGGGTACATCTTGCTAACAGGGGCACAGACAGCAATAAAAACCTGACAGTGGTTCTAATCCTTCTCCCCTCTATCCAGAACTAAAACAAAAGTTTTGCCTTCAATTATACTTTAATGTAATACAGCTCTACAGTAGTTAGGGGAGGAATAGTGCCCTATCATTGGCATCTGTGGGAGGAATGGTGCCCCATCATTGGTGTTAGTGGGAGGAATAATGCCCAGTCGTTGGTGTCTGTTGAAGGATAAGTGTCCCATCATTGGTGTCAGTGGTAGTAATGGTGCCCCATCATTGGTGTCAGTGGTAGTAATGGTGCCCCATCATTGGTGTTAGTGGGAGGAATAATGCCCAGTCCTTGGTGTCTGTCGAAGGATAAGTGTCCCATCATTGGTGTCAGTGGTAGGAATGGTGCCCCATCATTGGTGTTAGCGGATGGAATGGAAAAGTGCCTCAAGGGCTGGTCAAAGGCAAGCAAAGGGCCACATCCAGCCGCAGTTTGGAGACCGTTGATCTAGATCAGGGGTGTCAAACTCCATTTCCTTGCGGGCCACATCAGCATTATGGTTTCCCTCAAAGGGCTGGTTGTATTAGCACCCCACCCACCTTACATCATATGTCAGGCCCCCCCCCCCCCACCATCAGAAGTCAAGCATCCCCCTACTATCCCTTACATATGTGCACCTCCTTGCCTTGTGCTACTGCCAGGAGGGCTTCACAGAGAAGTGTAGGATCTGGTGGAGGAGTCCTGTCCTCTATGCTGCTGACTGCTGAGACCAGGTGGGAGCGTAGATAAGGGGGGTGTGAGGGCCCTCATAGCTATGAATAAGCATTGAAATTTAATGTGAAACGCGTCAACTGTTTATTTCCCACTGTATGCTGTTTTTTTGTAGTGCATTTCTTTTTATCCAATAAAGGCCACGTCTTTTTTAGACTTATTGGAGTGTGCGGCTGTCCATATACGTTATCTTTCTTTGCAGGGGTGTGAAGGCCACATGAAATGGCCTGGAGGGCCAGATTCGGCCCGCGGGCCTTGTGTTTGACACCTGTAATCTAGATGATAGTGTATTAATACAACAACTATTGTTTAGTGTTGTATTAATAGTTTTATATAGTATTATATATATAATTATAGGCCCAGATTCACGAAGCAGATACGACGGTGTATCTCAGATACACCATCGTATCTCGGATTTTTTCTAGTCCTATCTATGCACCTGATTCATAGAATCAGATACGCATAGATAGGGCTGAGATCCGACAGTGTCACACTGTGTTACACTGTCGGATCTTTTTTTTGAATTAAAAATGGCGCCGGGGGCGTTCCCGCTGATTTACACTGAATAATATGTAAATCAGCGAGATACGCGAAATTCACGAACGTACGCGGACCCGACGCTGTGTTCTTACGTCGTTTCCGTAGCGCGGTACCCGTCGTATACTTACCCATGCTAAAAGCAGGGGTAAGTATTGTTAAGTATGGCCGTCGTTCCCGCGTCGATTTGTATTTTTTTACGTAGTTTCCGTAAGTCGTTCTCGAATACGGAACTACGTAGTTTGCGTACGCATCGAAACCACTGACGTCCTATTGACGTCAGTGGGAGCAATGCACGCCGGGAAATTCCCCGGACGACGCATGCGTATTTAAATCGGCGCGGGAGCGCGCCTGATTTAAATATGACACTCCCCTAGCCGCGGAATTTGAATTCCGCTGGGGGATTTAGGATCCGCCGTCGCAAGTTTGGAGGTAAGTGGTTTGTGAATTAGCCACTTGCCTCCTAAACTTGCGGGAGCGGATCTTAATTCACGTAGAACGAGCGGATCTATAGATCCGCTGAGCTACGTGAATCTGGCCCTCTGTGTTTATAATTTTTTTCAATAATTATTTTCAATGTTTATTTTTTTCAGCTAATGAAGAACATGCCTGCAATTCCAAACCAGAGAAACATCTCATTAGGCTTCCTCATGACTGTTTTCAAAACGGCACCAATTCTTTTTACTACAATGTGGGAAAGTGCCCCTCCACTTCCTGTCCTGGAGATCTGGAGAATGGACTGCGGTGTAAAGATGCAGTACCTTACTGTTGTGGAACCACTAAGACACAAGAGAAAGAGATCTCATGTCAAGGCTATGTTCTTCCAGTGAAAGTGGCTGTTGAGTGTGGTTGTCTCAAGTGCGCAGAGACCAAAATAATTGTCCGTGGAAGAGCAATTGCTTCTGATACAGGGGAGCCCATGAGATTTGGGCACATATACATGGGAAATGCCAGAGTCAGCATGACAGGATATAAAGGCACATTCTCCATCCAAGTTCCTGCAGACACAGAAAGGTTGGTTCTGACATTTGTTGACCGGCTACAGAAATTTGTTAACACCACAAAAGTTCTTCCATTCAATAAAAAGGGGGGCACCGTCTTTCATGAGATTCATCTTCTAAGGCGAAAAGAACCGGTGATATTAGACTCAATGAATACAAATCAGATAGCACTCGGAGAAGTAGAAAACAGTGACCCGATAGCCGAACTGGAAATTCCACCAAACTCTTTCTATCGACAGAATGGAGAGCCCTACAATGGAAAGGTCAAAGCCAGCGTCACATTTTTGGATCCACGAAATGTATCAACTGCTCCTGCTGCACAGAGTGACTTAAACTTTGTCAATGCGGAAGGAGATACCATGCCACTAAGATCTTATGGAATGTTCTCTGTTGACTTTACTGATGAGAAAGGTATAGAATCTTTGAATGCAGGAGCAGTTAAAGTCTTCCTTGACTCCACACAAGTCAAAATGTCGGAACACCTTGAGAAAATGAAGTTATGGTCCCTAAACCCAGAAACTGGGCTCTGGGAGGAAGAAGGAGACTTTGTGCAAGGTGCAGTTCGACGTGGTAAAAGAGAGGAGAGAACTTTCCTTGTTGGCAACATGGAAATAAGAGAGAGAAGACTTTTTAACCTTGATGTTCCTGAAAGTCGAAGATGTTATGTTAAAATCCGTGCCTACCGAAGCGAAAGGTTTCTACCAAGTGAACAAATAGAAGGTGTAGTGGTGAACTTAATAAATATGGAACCTACACCAGGATTCTCTTCCAATCCCCGTGCTTGGGGTCGTTTTGACAGTGCCATAACTGGCTCGAATGGAGCCTGTTTGCCTGCGTTTTGTGATGACCAAAGCCCAGATGCCTACTCGGCATTTGTAACAGCCACACTGGGAGGAGAAGAACTGGAGCCAGTAGAGTCTTCTCCCAAATTCAACCCAAATATTATTGGTGTTCCACAGCCCTATCTGAATAAACTGAATTACAGAAGAACCGATCATGACGATCCCAAGGTCAAGAAGACAGCTTTTAGCATCAATGTAGCTAAACCAAGTCCCAATGCTGCCGAAGAGAGTAACGGTCCTGTTTATGCTTACGACAAACTTCTAGAGTGTGAAGAGGCACCCTACAATGCTGCACATTTTCGATTCTACAGAGTGGAAGGTGACCGGTATGACTTCAATTCTGTATCTTTTAACGAAGATGACCCAATGAGCTGGACTGCAGACTATTTAGCTTGGTGGCCAAAGCCAATGGAGTATAGAGCTTGCTACATGAAAGTTAAGATTATTGGTCCTCAGGAGATTATTGTGAGGTCTAGAAACACGGGTGGCACACACCCCCAGACAGTTGGTCAGCTGTATGGCATTAGAGATGTGCGTAGTACCAGAGATATGGAGGAATCCAATCTGTCTTCAGCATGCATTGAATTCAAATGTAGTGGCATGTTGTACGATCAAGATCGAGTTGACCGTACACTGGTGAAGATTGTTCCACAAGGAAGTTGTCAAAGAGAAGCCATTAACACCATGCTGCATGAATATCTTATCAACCACGTACCCATGGCTGTCAACAACGACACCAATGAGTATACAATGTTAGCTCCTCTTGACCCTCTTGGGCACAATTATGGTATCTACACGGTCACTGATCAGGATCCAAGAACTGCTAAAGAGATTGCCCTTGGCAGATGCTTTGATGGCACTTCTGATGGGACTTCAAGGGTCATGAAGAGCAATGTAGGAGTAGCTCTTACTTTTAACTGCTTGGACAGAGATGTTGGGCAGCAGAGTGTGTTCCGTGCTGGGAATGGACTGGCCGCTGCAAGCGCCGCCAGACAGGGTGGCAGAAATGGAAGACAACAAAGAGAAAGCAGTGGACCTAGGTTAACAAATAGACTAAGGGCTCTCTTAGCTACCAGACAGCGCAGCAATACCCAGTAGAGAGTGAACGAACGCCAAGTCAGTTTTTATAGCATACCATTTGCCTTCATTGACATGCTAAAAAGTGTTCTGTTAATGGCCATGGCTAACACAAGTGATGAGTCCATTTTAAAAGTCATTGGCCGAGATGGTTTTGGAAAAAGTTACAAATGAATAAACTGAATATATACACTTATCAATACCTGTACTCAAGGCTTTCTCCATTGGTCACCCAAGAACCACAGGAATCAACATAACTCATGTAAAAAGGAAATAAAATAATGACCTGTCACCGATCTACTAACTTCCAACCTTTCCGCAGTCGGGGGAGAACTTCAGAAAATACTTTTCTTTCTTTGATTGAGATCACTAATGGCACACAGACTCTTTACCTCTAGTATTTCATCTGAGAAGACCTAAATTATAGTATGTCTGTCCGACTTAATGACTTCCTTCCTACTGTCATCCTGTAGTTTGTACTTTTCAGCAATGCAATCCCCTCCTCCTCCAGAGAATTGGCTGATAAATGTAAAAAAATACCCTTCCTTGTACATGGGCCCAATGATGATCTTTACATGATCTATTACAGTCTATGAGAATGCTGCAGACACAAGTAGTCTATAAATTCCAGTTTACAAGAGAGAACGGCTATTGTGTCCTTATGAAGCCTAGCTTTGGAAGCACTCTGCTATAAAGCTATTATGCTGCATTAAAGCAAAATTACAGTTCCAATAGATACACTTTATTGTCAAAAGTATTGGGACGCCTGCCTTTACACATGCATGAACTTTGGGCCAGATCCACAGCCAGGCGGCGCAACTTAACTTTTCCCATTTAAGTTACACCGCCGCAAATTTCCCAAGTTAGTGCCCGATCCACAAAGCACTTACCTGGAAATTTGCAGCGGTGTAACTTAAATCCGTCCGGCGCAAGGCGTACCCAATAATGGGGCGAGTCCCATTTAGATTTGGCGCGCTCCCGCGCCGGACGTACTGCGCATGCTCCGTGGGGTAAATTACCCGACGTGCATTGCGCTAACTGACGTCGCACCGACGTTATTTGCTTAGACGTTAACGTAAATGGCGTCCAGCGCCATTCACGGACGTCTTACGCAAACGACGTTGAGGTTTAAATTTCGACGCGGGAACGACGGCCATACTTACCATGGCTTAGTCAAATAGGACTCAGCCCTAGTTTTACGCGACGTAACTCGACGGAAACTACGTAGATTTAGATCGACGGGCCGTTCGGGACGTTCGGGGATCGCCGTAAGTCTTCATTTGCATATTCTACGCCGGCCGCAATGGCCTCGCCACCTAGCGGCCGGCCTAGAATTGCATCCTTAAGATCCGACAGTGTAATTCAATTACACCTGTCGGATCTTAGGGCTATCTATGCGTAACTGATTCTATGAATCAGTCGCATAGTTAGAAACAGAGGTACGACGGCGTATCAGTAGATACGCCATCGTATCTCATTTGTGAATCTGGCCCTTTATTCGCATCTCAGCCTTAGTCCGTAGGGTTTAGTATTGAGTTGGCCCCACCCTTTGCAGCTATAACAGCTTTAACTCTTCTGGGAAGGCTGTCCACAAGGTTTAGGAGTGTGTCTATGGGAATGTTTGCCCATTCTTCCAGAAGCGCATTTGTGAGGTTAGACACTGATGTGGATGAGAAAAGAAAAAGAGGGCGCACCAACCTTGGGATTGGCAACCTATCAATGGCGGGCAGGTGACAGGTAAACCACAATCCTTCCTCAGAACCTGGGCAGGAGAGGTGGCGGAGGGGTGAAATTTAGTGGAACCGATCTGTATTTTCCTCCTGCAGCAGCTGAAAGTAGGCTGCTACAGGAGGAAAATATAGGTGATCGGTACTAATATATGCCACCCCTATCCCTATTCATCTTCCTTCTGTTGCTTGGGTCCCCCATGTGCTCCCTTGCTCCCCCTATCTTAGGTATATTTTATTAAAAGTAAAGTATAAAGAACTACTCACAAACAGATGGTAAAAAAAACTCACGATAAGAGTAATCTCTGGATGACAGTGTTTGGCCTGAAGACCACAGACTCCAGATGGTACCAGAGGAGATTTCAAAAGGCCACTGCCGGCTGACGTGTTTCGAAGGGATACCTTCTTCCTCAGAGCCCAGCAGTGTTGCCTCCTTCAGCTTCACATATAGGGACACACCAGTACAAATGTGGATGAGAAGGCCTGGCTCGCAGCCTCCACTCTAATTCATCCCAAAGGTGTTCTGTTGGGTTGAGGTCAGGTTCTCTGTGCAGGCCAGTCAAGTTCCTCCCTCCCCCTCAAACTCGCTCCTCCATGTCTTTATGGACCTTGATTTGTGCACTGGTCCAAATCATTTGGTGGAGGGGGGATTATGGTGTGGGGTTGTTTTTTTCCGGGTTGGGCTTGGCCCCTTAGTTCCAGTGAAGGGAACTCTTATGGCGTCAGCATACCAAGACATTTTGGACAATTTCATGCTCCCAACTTTGTGGGAACAGTTTGGGGATGGCACCTTCCTGTTCCAACATGACTGCGCACCAGTGCACAAAGCAAGGTCAATTAAGACATGGATGAGCGAGTTTGGGGTGGAGGAACTTGACTGGCTTGGGGTGAAGGAACCCGATAGAACACCTTTGGGATAAGTTAGAGCGGAGACTGCGAGGTCCAACATCAGATACTGACCTCAGAAATGCGCTTCTGGAAGAATGGTCAAACATTCCCATAGACACCCTCCTAAACCGTGTGGACAGCCTTCCAAGAAGAGCTGAAGCTGTTATAGCTGCAAAAAGTGGGCCAACTCAATATTGAACCCTACGGACTAAGACTGGGATGTGTGTGTAAAGACAGGCGTCCCAATACTTTGGACAATATTTTGTATATTACCGTTAAAAATAAGTATCCTTTCCTAAGATAAATATTGGGGCTGCCATTTCTACTAGTTGTTTGGCTTATAAGCTAACCCAGTGTTTCTCATTTCCAGTCCTCAAGGCGCACCAACAGGTCATGTTTTCAGGATTTCCCTCAGTTGAAACGGCTGTGGTAGTTACTAAGGCAGTGAAACTGATGAAATCACCTGTGCAAAATAATGGAAAGCCTGAAAACATGACCTGTTGGGGCGCCTTGAGGACTGGAGTTGAGAAACACTGAGCTAACCCAATGGCTTCAACACTTTCTTATTTAAAGTGATTGTAAAGATGAAATTAAAACGAATTTTTTTTTAAAAAAAAATTTAACTTACCTTCTCTGCATAGGCGTGCGCAAGGGGTGTGCCAGGTGAGCCTAGGCACACCCTAATCCTGGGATTGGCAACCTATCAATGGTGGGCAGGTGACAGGTAAACCACAATCAATCCTTCCTCAGAACCTGGGCAGGAGAGGTGGCGGAGGGGTGAAATTTAGTGGAACCGATCTGAGGTTTTCCTCCTGCAGCAGCTGAAAGTAGGCAGCTACAGGAGGAAAATATAGGGGATCGGTACTAAGATATGCCACCCCCATCCCTGTTCATCTTCCTTCTGTTGCCCGCGTCCCCCATGTGCTCCCTTGCTCCCCCTTCATCCCATTGTTTCAGGATGGAGAGCGGGGATGAGGCCGGTAAATATTTACAATCCATATGTGTTTGAGCTTTGGGGTGCACACCCTAATGCAATAGGCTGCGCCAACCTATCTATTTCTTGTAAGGGAAACCGGCTGAAAAGCCTTACGACTTCATAGCCGTTTCCCTACTGCTTATGCGCAAAGCGTGCTGCACATTTTGAGTGGCACGGTGGCGGTAGAAGGAAGATGGAGGGCCGAACTTCATGGGGACCTCGCCGTGGCAAGGTCTCCCAGAAGTGGGGACGAGTACCTGTTAAAAACAGGTACCTGCTTCCCCTCGGAAGGTGCCAAATGTGGCAGTGGAGGGAGGAGGAAACAAACAAGCAGAGCTTCCCTTTTTGGGTTGAGATCTGCTTTAAAGCGGAAGTAAAGCCATCCAATTAACCATTTCAAATTACTTACATTTCCGCCACGTGCCGGGAATGTAACCAAGACAAACCATCCAATGGCTGGTGTCATAGCTGATGTACAGCATCATGCCAGTTGTAGATTAAACAGAGGTCACGATGGCAGCTTCCTTGGCTTAAAACGATAGGAGGGTTAACTTCCACTTTAAGTTGAGTTTGAAATGTTTTGCTGATATATGTATATTACAGTGGAACTTTGGATTACGAGCATAATCCATTCTGGGTGAATGCTCGTAATCCAAAGCTTTCACATATCAAAGCGAGTTTCCCCATAAAAGTCAATGGAAACGAAAATAATTAGTTCCGCATTGACTTCAATGGCATGCAATACCGCATGTGGTCAGAGGTGGGGGTGGTGGTGCTGGAGACCTTTGGAAACGCTCCGAAAGGCCCAAGGACATCTTAGCTGAACTCGGAAAGGCTCAGGAACAGAGTATTTCCGCAGTTTTCCGAGCATTTCCGATTGGCTCCGCTTGTCTCTGGCGCCCCCCACCTCAGGCTAAAAGCGGTACTGAACACCACTTTGGCTTGAATCCTGCTCGTTTCGTGAGGCAACACTCGCAAACCGAGTCAGGATTTTTTTAAAACAGTAAACAGTGCTCGTATTGCGAAACGCTCGTTAACCGCGTTACTCATAATCCGAGGTTTCACTGTATATATATAAAAAGTATAAAAATCATGCTTCTTTAAAGGGGGGAACGCTTCAATGCTTCTTCCATCAGGGTCCTGAAGGTTCTAGTTACACCTCTGGATACTTTATATATATTTAATAAATATTCAACAAAGAGTGGTGGTCTTTAGGACCCCATGGCAGCCCTTTAACATTTTTTTGCACCTTTAAATTTTGATTGGTTGTTATTGGCTCATGTACATCGCTGCACCATGTGATCAAACAAAAATCAAATGGAATCCATTTATATCGTGTCTTGACATGTCAGTGGAGGTTATAACTCATTAGAGCATTGGTTCTCAACCTGGGGTCGGGACCCCCTCGGGGGTCAAATGATGATTTGCCAGGAATTCAACAAACAAATAGATTTGCCAGGGGTCACCAAATCCTGGGCTGTACCTGAAGCCCGCACCTCTTTTGCAGCCACCCAGCGGGGCTGTCCCTGGAGTCCACAGCTGCCCACTCAGCCTCTTTGCAGCTGCCCATTCAGTTCACATAATGGCCGAGGGGGCAGAGACTCTAGGTCAGCTGACTGGTGAGGAATGTGAAGAGGGAGACACTACCTGTGATTATAGTTCCCATCAAAAGTCCCCACTACAGTTCTCAGATCAGCCAATGACCTTTATCGCGAGCACCTAAGTTGGCTGATCAGAACTCTGTCACCAGCACTGGCACTCATCCCAATTCTCCCACCAGCACAGCCACTCATCCCAACTCTCCCACCAGCACTGCCACTCATCCCAACTCTCCCGAGAGGAACTGCCACTCATCCCAACTCTCCCACCAGCACTGCCACTCATCCCAACTCTCCCACCAGCACTGCCACTCATCCCAACTCTCCCACCAGCACTGTCACTTATCCCAACTCTCCCACCAGCACTGCCACTCATCCCAACTCTCCCACCAGCACTGCCACTCATCCCAACTCTCCCACCAGCAGTGCCACTCATCCTAACTCTCCCACCAGCACTGCCACTCATCCCAACTCTCCCACCAGCACTGCCACTCATCCCAACTCTCCCACCAGCACTGCCACTCATCCCAACTCTCCCACCAGCACTGCCACTCATCCCAACTCTCCCACCAGCACTGCCACTCATCCCAACTCTCCCACCAGCACTGCCACTCATCCCAACTCTCCCACCAGCAGTGCCACTCATCCTAACTCTCCCACCAGCACTGCCACTCATCCCAATTCTCCCACCAGCACAGCCACTCATCCCAACTCTCCCACCAGCACTGCCACTCATCCCAACTCTCCCACCAGCACTGCCACTCATCCCAACTCTCCCACCAGCACTGCCACTCATCCCAACTCTCCCACCAGCACTGCCACTCATCCCAACTCTCCCACCAGCACTGTCACTCATCCCAACTCTCCCACCAGCACTGCCACTCATCCCAACTCTCCCACCAGCACTGTCACTCATCCCAACTCTCCCACCAGCACTGCCACTTATGCCAACTCTCCCACCAGCACTGCCACTTATGCCAACTCTCCCACCAGCACTGCCACTCATCCCAACTCTCCCACCAGCACTGCCACTCATCCCAACTCTCCCACCAGCACTGCCACTGATCCCAACTCTCCCACCAGCACTGCCACTGATCCCAACTCTCCCACCAGCACTGCCACTCATCCCAACTCTCCCACCAGCACTGCCACTCATCCCAACTCTCCCACCAGCACTGCCACTCATCCCAACTCCCCACCCCAAGGAGTAAGGGAAGGAATAAAAATAGAGCATACGTGGAAAGGAAATTATAGGAAAAGAGGGGGAACAACAAATAAAAAGGGAGAGAAAGATGAAGAGAGAGAGAGCAAGAGAGACGACTAGATTGAGAGATGAGGGAAAAAAAAGAAGAAATTAGGATAGAGAGATAAAAGGGAAAGAAAGGAGAACAAAGACTGGTACATACTAAAATGTACCTAAGGGGTGTTAATACTTCACAAATGTAAGGGTTATGGGTGCAAATTCCTTGTTTTCCCTTGGGTGTTGACAACCCACGCTACAAAAATTTTTACTGTTAGGGGTCCCCACAACTTAGGAAATTTTATCAAGGGGTCACGGCACCAGAAAGGTTGAGAACCACTGCATTAGAGGATGTATCTCTGTTTTCTGTATTAACGTCATGAAAGAAATATGTTCCCACTTCCCCGAATTTATAACAAATTTCACCTAATTTATTTTGCCCTCCAATGTCATCCCGATTTCTGGACTTACTCATTCTTTTGAAGTATATCAAGTATTTTTTGTTTTGTTTTTATTTTTCAAATAAAATGTTAAATAAATTTGCTTTTCATTACAAAATAGCGCCTAAAATAAGGTGAGCAGAGTTCAAACTGGATTGTGCAATAAAGAAAAGCAATTACTGGTCCCTGGACTGGAGATGGGATCACGCCGGCGGCTTTTTGCCAAATAATCTGGAAAAAAAAATATGGTTTCAATAAATGTTAGGACTGAAATGTGTTCTCTCCATCAGTTCAAATTGTGCATGCTGGTTTGATGACTTCCTCTCTTGAAATGGCTGTTCCTTTGGGGAATATTATTCAAGTAAAAAAAAAATGTTTAACTGTAATTCTGTACTTGAAAAAAAATGTAAATAACAAAGTATTTATTTCCTACTTTCATTTCATTTTAATTGTGTCTGAATGTTCTTTTTGATGGGTCATTGCAGGATGGTGAAAAATCAAAAAGCAATCAAACGTATAGCTAAATACACCAACGAAATACAGTAAAACCTTGGTTTGAGAGTAACTTGGTTTGAGAGCGTTTTGCAAGACAAGCAAAATGTTTTAATAAATTTTGCCTTGGTATACAAGCGATGTCTTGATATAAGAGTAGCGTCATGTCACCACTGGCCCAGATTCAGTAAGATTTGCACATAAATTACGGAGGCACAGGGCAACGATTTTGCCCTGCGCCCCCGCAGCAGCAGTAGCTCCGTAAATTGCGAGGGGCGCGCCGGCAATATTGCCCGGCGTAAGCGCGCGCAATTTAAATGATCCCGCAGGGGCCGGGAATCATTTAAATTAGGCGCGTTCCCGCGCCGATCGTAAAGCGCATGCGCCGTCGGGAAACTTTCCCGATGTGCATTTCGGCAAATGACGTCGCAAGGACGTCATTTGCTTCAAAGTGAACGTGAATGGCGTCCAGCGCCATTCACGAATCACTTACGCAAACGACGTAGATTTCAAATATCGCAATGCGGGAACGACGGGTATCCTTTAGCATTGGCTGCCCCTACTATTAGAAGGGGCAGCCTTACGCTAAAGACGCCGTACGGAAACGACGTAACTTGCGTACGCAGGGCTCGCGCAACATTGTGAATCGGTGTTAGTATGCAATTTGCATACTATACACTGAGCACAATGGGAGCTCCCCCTAGCGGTCATCGCAAGAATGCAGCCTAAAATATGCGTGGCATAAGAGCCTTATGCCACGCAGATTTTAGGCTGCAGTCGGCGTTACGATGTTCCTGAATCGGGAGCATTCGTAACGCCGGAGCAAGTAAGCAATTGCGCTGTGTAACCTATGGTTACACAGGCGCAATTGCTACTTGAATCTGGGCCACTGAGTATAAAAAAAAAAAAGAGGAGCCTCTAAAGCCTCGTACACACGATCGGTCCATTCGATGAGAATGGTCTGATGGACCGTTGTCGTCGGTTAACCGATGAAGCTGACTGATGGTCAGTCGTGCCTACACATCATTAAAAAAACGATCGTGTCAGAACGCGGTGACGTAAAACACGATGGGTTTGGACCGTTGTCCTCTAGTTAACCTATCGTGTGTACGAGGCCTTAGTGTAGCAATATGGTTACATTTAACCACTTAAGGACCGCCTCCTGCACATATACGTCAGCAGAATGGCACGGCTGGGCACATGTACGTACAGGTACGTCCTGTACATGTACCCAGCCGTGGGTCGCGAGCGCGCGCCCACGACCCGGTCTGAAGCTCCGGGATCCGATCGCCGCTGGGGTCCCGCGATCGGTCCCCAGAGCTGAAGAACGGGGAGAGCCGCATGTAGACACAGCTTCCCCGTGCTTCACTGTGGCGGCGGCATCGATCGTGTCATCCCTTTTATAGGGGGAACAATCGATGACGTCACTCCTACAGCCACACCCCCCTACAGTTGTAAACACACACTAGGTGAAACATAACTCCTTCAGCACCCCCTGTGGTTAACTCCAAAACTGCAACTGTCATTTTCACAGTAAACAATGCATTTTAAATACATTTTTTGCTGTGAAAATGACAATGGTCCCAAAAATGTGTCAAAATTGTCCGAAGTGTCCGCCATAATGTCGCAGTCACGAAAAAAATCGCTGATCGACGCCATTAGTAGTAAAAAAATTTTTTTTTATAAAAATGCAATAAAACTATCTCCTATTTTGTAAACGCTATACATTTTGCGCAAACCAACCGATAAACGCTTATTACGGGTTTTTTTACCAAAAATATGTAGAAGAATACGTATCGGCCTAAACTGAGGAAATTTTTTTTTTATATATATTTTTTGGGGATATTTATTATAGCAAAATGTAAAAAATATTGCATTTTTTTCAAAATTGACGCTCTATTTTTGTTTATAGCGCAAAAAAAAAAAAAACGATCAAATACCACCAAAAGAAAGCTCTATTTGTGGTGAAAAAAGCACGCTAATTTTGTTTGGGAGCCACGTCGCACGACCGCGCAATTGTCAGTTAAAGCGACGCAGTGCCAAATCGCAAAAAGGGGCCAAGTCCTTTACCTGCATAAAGGTCCGGGTCTTAAGTGGTTAATGAAGGTACAACATTTAGTAACTTATTGCTACACTTAGATGCCCCTCTCTTCTCTTTTATACCTTGTAAAAAAAAATGCTTTGATATACAAGTGCTTTGGATTACAAGAATGTTTCTGGAACGAATTATGCTCGCAATCCAAGGTTTTACTGTACATATATGGAAAAAAGGAAAAAAACTGCGCCAACTATAGTAACCAGCTATGAGACTGGAAAAATGTTCAATGTACTTTAAAGCATGAAATCAAATGTTTAAAAATAACTAATAGCTGAATTAGTCCAAAGTCAATGTTCTGATAAAAAAGAGCAACTAGTATGCAGCATGGAACTGTACAGCTCAATTCTGATGACACCGCAGTGAGAGGTATTAATGATCAGTGAAGCCACCACCACATAGATAGCCTCTTACCAGATGGCTAAGAGGGAATAGCCTTAAACAAGATACACCGCTCTCCAGGGGAATCCTAATCACGTTCATCCAAGGGAGAGATCTCCAGGGGAGAAGAACCTGCTATCCAGCGAATCCAATCCTCCACACAGAGAAAGAGTGGCAGCCCGTCCACTCAGAGATCACGTGTTCACGTTGTCCCCAGAATAGAAATACACTAATAGTGTGATACCGTTTGAGGGTGTTTATTAAATAAAAAAGAATGTACTTACAAAGGTTGTAAAAACATCAAGCATAAAAACAAGTGCCGGCCGGCAACGAAAGCCCTTCCTCGTTCACATAAAGCGCGGTAGCGTCACTGAATGCACGTCCCAGACGCGTTTCGTCATAGGCTGACGTTATCAATGGGGTTGGGCTAGACAGTGACTCACCGCTATAAATAACCCACCTCGATCTGACATGCAAGGAAAGGTTGAAGCCAAAGCCGCCATCTTAAATGAGGGAAGGCGGCAATATTATCCCATACCTGACTCCTGTGTAGAGACAAGCTGAGTCCGTATTAAATTTAATTGTAAGTGTAGGATCGTAGACACCCTTATCCTGTGTATCGCAACACTCAGAACTATTAACAAAAATAATAAAAACTGGTTAGATTATGACCAGTTGTGATGGGAAAAATGACCAAAAACATAATATTGTAATAATGTGAAAAGAACACTATACGTGCCAATGGATGACCCCTAGTGGACACCACTAGTAATTTCAACTAGAATGGTCGAAAATTTAAATTCGACTCAAGAAAAAAAAATTTGGCTACCAAATGGTCCCTAGAAGCTTAAGGTGGGATGTGGCCCCTCAGAAGGGTGACATGGACCTTGAGGAATGGTATAAATATTTTAACCAGGCTGGGGTCTCCTTTTTAAAATTTCTGGTGGGGAGAAAAACCATTAAATTGTCCAAACTTGACGATGAAATAAAACTCATCAAGGAAAAACTTAATCCACTCAAGGACAGTGAGGATTACAAAGTAAAATCACCAAATCTCCTCAAAACTCTTGAAAAAGAGGATAGGGACCAACGGGCCAAGAAAAAGAAGAAGTACAATAGAGATCTGGGTGATTACCATGAGAGTATTGTATTTAGTTGGCAAAAAAAATTGTTGGAGGAACAGGCTAAGGCAGCCACTACAGATATGGAGGTTTCATCATCACAGATGGGAGCGGTTGGGCCTCCCAGTTTTTCACTGCCCCAACCTTTAGCCCCCAAACGGGGCCCACCGTATCCTAAAATGGGTAGCTACCCCCCGTATCAATCCCCAAGAAGGGGCTCTAGTAACCAAAGAGGGAGAGCTCCATCTGCTTCTAACCGCCCCCGGGCTCCTAGTGGGGCTGGTTACGCCCAGGAATCTGGATTCCAGTATCTGGGTGCATCATTTCGCCCCGGTGGTCAGCAAACTAGGGGTAGGGGGTGGAGTTATGGTAACCAGAGAGGAAGGGGACCCCATACTGAACAAATCGATGGATGGAGACAAGGTCCTGATCATGATTGGGACCCACAGTCACACTCCTATTATCATTCTGGAGGGGGACCTGAGTGGGATTATAATATCCCCACACATAACTCTTTCTTCCCCCTAATGGACAGAGATGGACCTGACGGTGAGTGGAGGAACACCACTAGTCACTATCCCCAACACCAATATCGGGGCGGGGGATATGGGTCCTACAATCAACAGGGTCCCAATAGGCCCCCTAACAGGGCCCCCATTGTGCCCAATGCCTCCAATAGATGGGGTTTTCACAAACCCACACAAGGAAAAAAACGTCAGGGAGAAAGAGGAGAGGGGTCAGAGGGGGGAGGCGGGTCAGAGCAGCACAAACGACCAAGAACTTAACAACAGGGCAGGGAATATTCAATCTTAGTTCTAAAGTTTTAACTACCTCTAAACAGCTGATTTTGGATCAAGGCCTGAAATTTGCGCCACCTAAAAGTATGGATAAATTCCATACATATATGGATGTACATAAATTTATTAGAAAACTCAGTATTAAACGGTACATGGCAGGTATTTCCACTAGCCAGACTGTGTCCAATGAATACATTAATTCGGGGTTGTCTAATTCGTCTCTCTTTAACCCTCCAGGCCCTTTGGCACCATCGTTAAGGGTATTTAGAGACGTTCTATTACGAGACCTTGATAGGATTAACCCTACAGGAGGGATTAGACTCTCTCTGTAGGAATAAGGAGCTAGTTATCAGACCAGCTGATAAGGGGGGGGGGGTATTGTCGTCCTTGACAGGGACGACTACCTTAACGAAATGTTCAATATTGTGAGTGATACCAACACTTATTCAGTACTACCATGTGATCCTAAGTCCCGGTATAAAAGGGAACTTGAGGCGTTGGTGGCCAGTGGTTTTATGAAGGGATCTTAACCTCAAAAGAGAGGCTTTACTTAATACCTAAGGCTCCTCGGACCCCTACAATCTATTATCTGCCGAAGTTGCATAAGGACCCAATCTGCCCCCCGGGACGTCCCATTGTTAGTGGGATCGATTCCATCACGTCCCGGGTGGGCAGATATGTGGATTTCTTTTTGCAACCGCTGGTTCAGACTTTGCCATCCTATGTCAAAGACTCGAGGCACATCATCAACCTTTTGTCTGGTATTACCCCAAAAACTGACGTATGGATGGTCACCATTGACGTCACGTCATTGTACACTATTATCCCCCACAAACTGGGACTCGAGGCTGTGGAATATTTCCTTGTCAAGGGCGCCTCTATTCCTACCAAACAGATTCAATTTCTTATGTCTCTTTTAAAGTTTGCTGCTGCTTCTAATTATTTTTGGCTGGAGGGCAATTTTTATAGACAAGAAACGGGCGTAGCTATGGGCGCTAAATACGCACCTAGCTTAGCCAATCTTTTTATGGCCAAGTGGGAGGAGGATGTCATCTATTCCGAGGATGTACCCCAGATAGCCCTTTGGGCTAGGTACATTGATGACATCCTCCTCCTGTGGGAAGGCCACATGCCGATCTGGTTGAGTTTATGGGCTCTTTGAACCATAACCAAAGAGGGATTCATCTTAAGTTTGAAGCTAGTCAGACGGAAATTCATTATCTTGATCTAAATATTCGGATAGTGGAAAACCGTTTTGTCACCTCCACGTTTTTTAAGGTGACTGACCGCAATTCATTTATTCCCATAAAGAGTTGCCACCATAGTTCTTGGCTCAAAGTGGTGCCCAAGAGTCAATACTTGCGACTTCGTCGGAATTGTTCAGATTCTCAGGATTTCCTGAAACAGGCTGATGTATTGACTTGCCGTTTCCTAGACAAGGGTTACCAGAGGGGCTTTTTAGGTGACACTCTGGAATCCGTTAGGACCATGAACCGTGAGGATTTGCTGACTGAGAAGAGCCCCCACGATCGTGATGCATTTCCAGTGGGTGTGCCTTTTGTCACTTCATACTCCATCCAGCACAGGAGTATTAAACACTTAATTAATAAACACTGGCACATCGCTAGGAATGATGTGGTGTTAAAAGAGCTGCTACCTGAAAAGCCCAGGGTTATTTTTAAGGGCGTCCCTGCCCTACGTGGGCTCATTGCACCTAACGTTCTCAATCCCCTAGTTCCCACTATGGGCTTTTTTGATCAACTCTCAGGTTTCTACCAATGTAGGAGATGCAGAGTGTGTTCCATTAATTCTTGTAGGAGCAGGAGATCTACGTCTTTTTTGTGCACAGCCACTCAAAGGACACACATTATAAAGCCACTCATTACTTGTGCTACTGAAGGGGTGGTTTATGTACTGCAGTGCCCGTGCGGCCTACAGTACGTGGGCCGGACTAAGCGTCCACTTAAAGTACGCCTCAACGAACACATCACCAATATCCTTACTGGTTTTAAAAATCACTCAGTGTCTAAGCACTATCGCCTTAAGCATGACCAGGACCCTAAGGGGACTCTTTTTCTAGGGATTGATAGATACAAACCGAATTGGCGGGGTAGCTCTCTGGTGAGAGAAATTTCAAAATGTGAAATGGCCTGGATACACAGATTGAAAACATATACCCCTTACGGTCTTAATATAGACACTGACGTGAATGCTTTTATTAACAATGCTTGATCCAATTTTTATTAATGATGCTTGATCCAACTTTTTTTAAATTCTTATGTGATGATTTGATTTTGGGTCCCCTACCTAGTTGTGACATGCACAGATTGGCGGTTCTTCTGAAAGCTATTAAATAGGCTTTCCTGGGGTGAATTAATATTTTATTCTAATTATTTTCACACACACAATCTTTTTCACATTAAATGAATTTTTAATATATTCTTCACATTTGTTGGCGTTCCATAAAAATATTTTTTACTGTCCGTTTTCTTTTTATTGCATTTTCTTCACTTCACATGGTTCATTCCATATGTAATTATGTAATATTATATATTAATCTTTTATTCACATATTTTCATTTTAATTTTTTTTTCACATTTTCATATTATCTTATTAGTGGCCATTTTAAAGTTTTTGGCCACCAGTAAGTTGGTTTACACTATGTATTGTTTCGATGCAGCCTTTATCTATCGGTACAGGAATATGACACGGTTTATATTTTATATTTAAATTTATAGCACGGTCACTTTTTTTTTTTTTTTTTTTCTTGAGTCGAATTTAAATTTTCGACCATTCTAGTTGAAATTACTAGTGGTGCCCACTAGGGGTCATCCATTGGCACGTATAGTGTTCTTTTCACATTATTACAATATTATGTTTTTGGTCGTTTTTCCCATCACAACTGGTCATAATCTAACCAGTTTTTATTATTTTTGTTAATAGTTCTGAGTGTTGCGATACACAGGATAAGGGTGTCTACGATCCTACACTTACAATTAAATTTAATACGGACTCAGCTTGTCTCTACACAGGAGTCAGGTATGGCATAATATTGCCGCCTTCCCTCATTTAAGATGGCGGCTTTGGCTTCAACCTTTCCTTGCATGTCAGATCGAGGTGGGTTATTTATAGCGGTGAGTCACTGTCTAGCCCAACCCCATTGATAACGTCAGTGTTATGTATCACGTACCTGGTAGCCAGAGCCCGATGGTAGGAGGAGGCCTCTCTTACAGCTCCGGCTCGTGAGCTGCCGGATTGGGGACAGCAGACTCAGGAGCCTGGCGGGGTAGGAGTGCCGGCATGCTGGGTAGGTGAAGCAGGTGCTGACTTCCTCTGGAAGGGTAGGCTGGAAGATGATTGGATCAATGACAGCAGACGGAAGCAGAGTCAGGTAAGCCGGGTCACAACAGATGGTTCAGGTAATCAGATGCAGCAGGCAGAAGAGTAATCAGGGTACAAGCAGGAAGGTCTGGCAACGGTAGGTCAATCTGAAGAGGTGGTCAATGGAAGCCGGGGTCAGGATCGAAAAGGTACGGATGGTCAAACAAGCCGGGTCACAAAGTTCAAATCAGGTAAACAGGTTCTCAGGTTCAAGTTCAATCAGGGACTGCAGATCAGACAGCAACTTGCAGGAAGCAAGGACTGAGCTTTTAAAGGCGTTTTGGCGCCAAGGAGGGTTCACGTGCACGTGCGCGCTCCCGCTGCGCACGTGCACGCGCGCGCCGCTGACGCACGTGCACGTCCCGCTGATGCACGCCGCTGTCTCAGCCCAATGCTGGGCTGACGATTTTGGAAGGTAAGTCCCTGACATTGCCACCCCCCAAGGGGCAACCTCCGGATGCCCAGTCGGGCCACTTTGTCAGGGTGAGCGAGAAAAAATGCACGTATTAGTCTTTTGGCATGGATATTACCTTCGGGTTCCCAGGAATTGTCTTCTGGTCCATAACCTTTCCACTTGATCAGGAATTGGTTTTGTCCTTGTCTTTTCCTACAATCCAGGACAGTCTCTACCACAAATTCCTCGTTGCCATCGACATGGATCGGTTCGGGAGGTTAGGACCCCCTATTAGGAAAAGGATCCGGAACTGCGGGTTTTAACAAAGAGACATGGAACACAGGATGCACTTTAAGAGAATCAGATAAGGATAGTTCATATGAAACTGTATTGATCTTTCTCTTGACCGGAAAGGGTCCCAAAAATTTTGGTCCCAATTTCTTGGACGGACAGGCTAGTCTAAGATTGTTCGTAGAAAGCCATACCTGGTCTCCTGGTCTCAGATCCAGCTCACCTCTCCTTTTTCTGTCAAAGAACCTCTTACTGTCAGCCTGGGCCTTGGTCACCGTCTCCCGTAACAGTTGGTTATTGCGGTTGAGGAACTCCATAGTGCTCTGTACAGCCAGAACTGAGGACTCTGAAAGAAAGTCTGGTAAAAAGGTTAAGTTTAAACCATAATTGGCAAAAAAGGGAGATTGCCCCGTAGCAGAATGACTGGCGTTATAATACGCAAATTCTGCTAGGGGTAACAGAGACACCCAGTCATCTTGGGAGAACGTTGTAAAACACCTGATGTACTGTTCCAAAGTCTGATTGGTTCTTTCAGTTTGCCCATTGGTCTGAGGATGATAGGCCGAGGATAGAGCAAGTTCAATCTGTAGCGTCTTGCAGAGAGCTTTCCAGAACCGAGTGGTAAATTGAACTCCTCTATCTGACACGATGTTGGAGGGCACCCCATGTAGTCTGACGATTTCTTTAATGAATACACGAGCAGTCTCAATGGCAGAAGGTGTATTCTTTAAAGGAAGAAAATGGGCCATTTTGGTCAAACGGTCCACAATCACAAAAATGACAGAACAACCCTCAGAGCAGGGAAGTTCTACAATAAAATCCATGGCGATCATTTTCCATGGTCGATCGGGCACAGGTAGTGGTTTCAGTAGCCCCCAAGCTTGGTTTCGGGGTGTCTTGTTCCGGTTACAGATAGGGCAAGATCTGATATAGGACTTGCAAAAATCCTCCAAGCCGGGCCACCAGAAGGTGCGGCGTACTAGTTCCAGAGTTTTGCGAACCCCAAAATGTCCTGCCAGTGGGTGATCGTGCAGATGTTTTAAAAATTCAACTCGGGTCTTTTCAGGTACAAAAATTTGGCTTCCTTTCCAAAATAATCCATCTCTGGACTCTAAAGAAATATTGGGAGGTTTTGAAGATTCAGAAGACGCTCCTCTAAGTAATGATATAAGATCGGCATGTAATAGCAGAAAGCTGTTTTCTGGAAGAATGGTGTCAGGGGTAGAGGTGTCCTTTGGGTTGTCAAACATTCGGGACAGAGCATCTGGCTTGATATTCTTTGATCCAGGACGATAGGTGATGTGGAAACAGAAACGGGAGAAGAAGAGAGCCCAGCGGGCCTGTCGAGGTTTCAATCGTTTAGCAGTTCTTAAATATTCTAAGTTTTTATGGTCCGTATAAATTAGCACGGGATGTGCAGCACCTTCCAACAGGTATCTCCACTCTTCTAATGCGGCCTTGATGGCCAATAATTCACGATCACCTACGTCGTAATTTCTCTCCGCAGGGGAGAGTTTTCGGGAGAAGAAGCCCACCGGGTGTACTAAGTCCTTGTTCCCAAGTCGTTGAGATATAACGGCCCCTACAGCGACTTCAGAAGCATCCACCTCAAGGAGAAAGGGTAGAACCGGGTTGGGGTGACTGAGGATCGGGGCAGAAGTGAAGAGTCCCTTCAAAGTGTCAAATGCCTTCTGAGCCTCGGGGTTCCAGTGGAAACGGAAATTTTGTCTGGTAAGCTGTGTAATGGGAGCAACGATGGAAGAAAAACCTTTAATAAAGCGTCTATAGAAATTTGCGAATCCTATAAATCTTTGTAGTCCCTTTTTATCTAGAGGAACTGGCCAGTCCAGAATGGCAGACACTTTCTTTGGGTCCATCTCGATTCCCGTCGGGGAGATCACCAGACCCAGGAACTGAATGGTGTGTAACTCAAATTCGCATTTTTCTGCCTTTGCGTATAAGCCATGCAGGCGGAGCCGGTTTAAAACTCTGCAGACATGCTCCCGATGTTTGTCTAACGAGCCAGAGAAAACCAGTATATCATCCAGGTAGACGATGACGAAGATGTCTAAAAAGTCTCTAAACACGTCGTTGACAAAATGCTGAAAGGTAGCGGGAGCGTTGCATAACCCAAAAGGCATGACGAGGTACTCGTAGTGGCCATACCGAGTGCGAAAGGCAGTTTTCCACTCATCACCGTCTCTGATGCGAATTAAATTATAAGCCCCCCTCAGGTCCAGCTTGGTGAAAATAGTGGCGGATCTTAGTTTTTGGAATAATTCAGGTATTAGGGGCAACGGGTATCGGTTTTTAACCGTGATGTTGTTGAGTTCCCGATAGTCGATGCATGGGCGAAGGGTCTGATCCTTTTTGGCAACAAAAAATATTCCAGCACCCGCCGGTGAGGTGGACGGCCGAATGAACCCCTTGTTTAGGTTTTCGTCAATATAAATTTTCAGAGCATCTTGTTCTTTCTCGGATAATGGAAAGATGCGCCCAAAAGGGATCTCAGCCCCAGGAAGCAGTTCTATCGGGCAGTCATAAGGACGGTGAGGTGGTAGGGAGTCGGCCCCCTTTTTCCTGAACACATCGAGGAACTCGTGATAATGTTCCGGGACGGACTGGAGCAAACTGGGACCGGTGTTCAGGCATAGCAGAGTGGGAGAAAAGCTAGGTACTTTAGGTAAACAATATTCTTGACAGTACCGGGAAGGAAATCGTAAAGTTCCAGAGGACCAATCAACCTGAGGGTTATGAATCTGGAGCCAGGGAATGCCAAGAATCACAGGGAATAGAGGAGAGGAGATCACATCCAAAATTAATAATTCTTTATGATCAGCGGAAGTAGTAGCAAGTAGAGGAAGGGTTTCTTGTGTTACTTGTCCTGATTTAATGTGGGATCCATCAGCTAGAAAAACGGAAAGTCTGAAGTTCTTTCTTCGAAGAGGAATATTGTGTAGGTTGGCAAAGGCGGCATCAATGAAGCAGCTGCAGGCCCCGGAGTCAATAATTGCGTTGACCGGAATCGTTCTTCCTTGGAGCTGTAAAGACAGAGAGAGAGCAAGGTGGGTTGTATTGACTGGGAGAGCGGAAACGTTGAGAGAAACAGAGGAACGGCACTTACGCATCTTGATGGGGCAGTTGGCGACATAATGACCGGGCTCACCGCAGTATAGGCATAGATTCAGTTGACGACGGCGTGCTCGTTCTTCTGGAGGCAATGTGGGTCGCATGACTCCGAGTTGCATAGGCTCAGAAGTATCTGGAGGAGAGCTGGCAGGACTTGGGCAGACAGGTGGTTGATATCGGGATGCAGGCATGGGTGCTTTGGTAGTGACCCAAACTGGACGACTCAGATGAGAAGAACGTTCAGCCCGTCGTTCTCGTAGACGTCGATCAATCTGAATAGCCTTGTCGATCAAATCTTCTAAGGTATCAGGAACCCCGATGCGAGCCAGTTCATCTTTTAAGGCCTCTGAAAGTCCCAGGCGGAACTGGTGTCGCAGAGCTGCGCTGTTCCACTGGGTGTCCGCACTCCAGCGGCGGAAGTCCGCGACATAATCCTCTACTGCTCGGCGGCCTTGTTGAAGTGCGAGCAGGGCGGCCTCGGCAGTGGTAGTCCGCTGAGGATCATCATACATTTGTGCCATGACCCGAAAGAAGGCTAGTAAAGTCTCTGTGTTGGTGCCATTTTCTTCCAATAATCGGTGTGCCCAGGCTGGGGGCTCTCCTTGAAGAAGAGAAACCACAAATCCCACTTTAGTGGCTTCTAGGGAAAAAGTTCTTGGTTGAAGGGCAAAATATAATTGACAGGCATTACGGAAATCCCGGAATTTGGAACGATCCCCGGTGAATCGCTCTGGCATCGGAACTCTGGGTTTGGGCGGTAGCATTACTACGGATGGAGCAGCGGCCGATGGAGATGATCTGGCAGCGGATGTAGGAGCTGCGTCTCCGGATAGGTTCTGTACTTGACCTTCCAGTCGCATGTAGCCGTCCTGTAGGTTCTTTACAGCTTGTGTGAGAGATGCAAGGTGTTTACAAATCTCCTCCATGGCCGGGGCCACTCCTGAAGGCTCTGTCATGGCTGTCTGATACTATTATGTATCACGTACCTGGTAGCCAGAGCCCGATGGTAGGAGGAGGCCTCTCTTACAGCTCCGGCTCGTGAGCTGCCGGATTGGGGACAGCAGACTCAGGAGCCTGGCGGGGTAGGAGTGCCGGCGTGCTGGGTAGGTGAAGCAGGTGCTGACTTCCTCTGGAAGGGTAGGCTGGAAGATGATTGGATCAATGACAGCAGACGGAAGCAGAGTCAGGTAAGCCGGGTCACAACAGATGGTTCAGGTAATCAGATGCAGCAGGCAGAAGAGTAATCAGGGTACAAGCAGGAAGGTCTGGCAACGGTAGGTCAATCTGAAGAGATGGTCAATGGAAGCCGGGGTCAGGATCGGAGAGGTACGGATGGTCAAACAAGCCGGGTCACAAAGTTCAATCAGAAGTTCAAATCAGGTAAACAGGTTCTCAGGTTCAAGTTCAATCAGGGACTGCAGATCAGACAGCAACTTGCAGGAAGCAAGGACTGAGCTTTTAAAGGCGTTTTGGCACCAAGGAGGGTTCACGTGCACGCGCGCGCTCCCGCTGCGCACGTGCACGCACGCGCGCCGCTGACGCACGCGCACGTCCCGCTGATGCACGCCGCTGTCTCAGCCCAATGCTGGGCTGACGATTTTGGAAGGTAAGTCCCTGACAGTCAGCCTATGACGAAACGCGTCTGGGACATGCATTCAGTGACGCTACCGCGCTTTATGTGAACGAGGAAGGGCTTTCGTTGCCGGCCGGCACTTGTTTTTATGCTTGATGTTTTTACAACCTTTGTAAGTACATTCTTTTTTATTTAATAAACACCCTCAAACGGTATCACACTATTAGTGTATTTCTATTCTGGGGACAACGTGAACACGTGATCTCTGAGTGGACGGGCTGCCACTCTTTCTCTGTGTGGAGGATTGGATTCGCTGGATAGCAGGTTCTTCTCCCCTGGAGATCTCTCCCTTGGATGAACGTGATTAGGATTCCCCTGGAGAGCGGTGTATCTTGTTTAAGGCTATTCCCTCTTAGCCATCTGGTAAGAGGCTATCTATGTGGTGGTGGCTTCACTGATCATTAATACCTCTCACTGCGGTGTCATCAGAATTGAGCTGTACAGTTCCATGCTGCATACTAGTTGCTCTTTTTTATCAGAACATTGGCCCAGATTCAGGTAGATTTGCCCATTACTTACACATGAGCTGCTCAGCTGAATTTCTCTGCGCTGGGGCAATTTAGCCAAATTGCCACCTGATTCAGGAATCGTTTGTTCATTTAATTTGCTCCTGTTTAAGGCAAAGCTGAGGGTGCAAGGCCGCGCAAGTGAAAGTGGGTGTGCCCCTATGTAAATGAGCTTTTTTCGGCTCAGCAGAGGTTTGCGCCGGGCGCGCGCATGCGCAGTTATGCCGCTTCCGTCTGCGCATGCGTCAAACTGCGCCTATCATACTTTCAGGGCAAATCCTGCTCAGCTGCTTGCACTGAGCAAATAAATAGGAGCAGACTTGCGCAGGTTCTTTGCTGAATTTCATCCTGCTTTTCCAACCCCCCCTGAGCAAGGAAATTTAGCCCATTTTGAAGAGATGGCACCTCCCAAAGGAACTAAAAAAAGAAAGGCCAACTTCGTGGCTGCGGAGATGGACATCCTAATTGCTGCACTCCAGCGCCATAAAGAAGTCCTATATGGTGCCCAGCGGCCAAACACCACCGTTGCCCAAAGGAGGGCTATCTATGAAGCCATAACCCTGGACATCAATGCCCTGGGTAATCAAGAGCGTTCCTGGGATGACATCCAGAAAAAACTAAATGACATGAGGCGCAGGGTCCGGGAGAAACTGGCTCTTATCCGCAAACATACCGGTGGCACGGGAGGTGGACCGCGATGTAAGATCCGACTAAATCAGGAGGAGGAGATTATTGCCCAAACTCTAGTGCAGGAGCAGGTGGAGGGACTTGCAGGGTACGACTCCACTGTTGGGAACTTGGGGACTGGTAAGTTTTTTTGTTTCATATCTGCTGTGCATCATGGGAGGGGGTAGAAGTGAACATATTTGGGGGTAGAAGTGAACATGGAACTATTATTTTTGTTTCATATCTGCTGTGCATCATGGGAGGGGGTAGAATTGAACATGTGAGAAGTGTGTTGCACCAGCAACAATTTTTTTTTTGGTGTCATCCACAGGTGGTGATGAGGATGATGAAGCTGGGCCGTCTTCGGCTGCGGGGCGACCCACGCCATCCATACCTGAGCCAGGGGTCCAGTCAGGCCCCATGGACATTATGGCAATGCTG